>NC_056618.1:28086523-28115024 GCF_018340385.1 Cyprinus carpio
TGAAATGTCCAATATATCATGTTAACTTTCACTACAGACGCTATAAGATATCATAAAATCTAACAAAATTGAGAAATCTACCATACTTTTAAATAAACATGTCCATTGTTCATCTAATCCAATAAAAGAATGAATAAATACAACTGCTCTGAGTGAGTTAGCGATTCTGTGTGGTTAAGGTGTCATTTACAGCTCGGTGGTGTTTCCAGTCAGAAAGAGATGTTTGCTGGGTGACTGCTTAGAGGAAATAAATCTGGGTTACAGAATGAAGATCATACAGCTTTACAACTGTGAGTTTCTCACACCAGATTTGAAACGATTTGATTGGTTCAGTCATCAGTTGGATTTTCTTTTAACTTTATGTCTTAATAAGTGTGTTTTCGTTTACATTTTCATGTGATTTTAAGCCACAGAGAGTCTAACAAACACACTCTTGACTTTAGGAGCTTCTCCAGTGTTACTGTTACAGTTTACAGCAGCATACAGATGTGCTCAATATGCAAACAGCAGCTTCAAACAAATACCCACTGAAATGTGAGTCATATAAGTTCATTAGTCTAATGTCTGCCCCATCATTGCTTTTGTTTTGTTCTTCATCTCGGTGGAGGCAGGATCTCGGCCAGGACTGTGTGCAGCTTGTCTCTTCCACTGAAAATAACTTCTATTGAAGAAGGTTATAGAAAATCATTGAATCCTCAGACACTTCAGACTATTAATTATACATAATATTAAAATGACATAAAAATATCATTTTATTTATGCTTTGAAAACATTATGGCATTAATAAACTTTGTAGAAGTGAATTGGGACTTTAGTGTATGTACTGTAAGTGAAAATTAATAATAAACACAAAAAACAAAAACATAAAATGACTAATAAACATGTACTATAATTATAAAAAAACACTATAATCACTTTAAAAAAATCAGGTGTGAATATTTCCCAGTAACGAAACCACTGCAGAAGTAGAGATTTCTAAGTCTGAATCGACTGTTTTTAATTGACCATCGCTAAAATATTTCTTGTATGTTTCATCTTTCGAAATTTGTTCAATTAGAAGCTTTCAGTTGTTATGGCTGCCGCGTTCAGGATCTTCAGATATGCATTTCAGTATCAAGTGGAGGAGCTTTACTTGCATTAACACATTTAGCAAAGTTAACAAATTTAGAATTGAATGTGTAGGTCACTATTAAACAAACAAAAGTAGGCGCATAATGCAATGATATTTGTTTCCATCTGAAGTTAAGAGAACTGTGAGAACTGAGATACATAAATGCATAAAGGTATTGAAAAAGAAAAAACACTGCACGGTGTCAAGGTTAAACCTCCCAGGTCTCTAGACAAAGGTGAGCGACCCTGTTTGTCATTGGTCGTCAAGTGGCAAATGCAGTAGAACATATTTATGGTTTTGGTTTAGTACTTCAGTTGAAAATCCTTAAATATAAAGCGCATATATATATATATATATATATATATATATATATATATATATATATATATATATATATATATATATATATATATATATATATATATATATATATATATATTTAATCATCGCCAATAACATTGCCAATAGAAGTTAAAACAAATTTGAGGTGCGGACCCATGCCATGACATTTCTAAAGAAACTTTTTTTTTTTTATGATTTTTAGTTTTAATGTTTTATTAATAATTTACTTATGAATCTGATTGTATGTTTAATGTGTGTCTGTGTTCATACAATCATAAAGTCCTAATTCATCAATAGTGATATTATATAATATAAGGTTGAAATAGTTTTTTACCGAACAAGACATGCTCTTAATTATTCATTACATCTCTGACGTAAACAAACATGCACAAAAAGCATACACAAACAAATTGTATTTATTTATTTAACATAAAAGCAGCAACTTTTTACAAAGACAAGCAGGTCGGACACACAATAGGGAGCAACAAACCACATCAGACCCTTCACTAGTAAATTTTGACTAAAGATTTTAATTGAAAGGCTGGGTGTTGTTTTCACAGCGCGCGCAGGATGTTTTCATAAAGACAGTTTGAAATGTTGTCATATACCTTTAAGTAGACTGGCCAGTATCAGGTATATTAAAAACTATTGTTTTTGAATGGAAGGTATTAAGCAGTCATATCAATATTATTTTCTTTACCCCATCAGTTTTAAAAGAAAGAAGTACATTTTACAATACAGACGCAATGCAAAAATGCACTTTAAAAACCCAAGCAGATAAAAATGTTGTCATTTAGCTCATGCTGTTTACTTTTATTATACAGATTATTTGTACAGTGACTGTAAAGGTATATTAAATTTAGTCAAATTTAAGTTTTTTTTATTATTTTTTATTTTATTTTACTTTTAAAAACCCCTGATCTACTTCAGAGCTGCCACACAGTTTGTGGTTAGAGGTTTATTTCAGAGTTTATGAACTTCAAGAAACACTGAACTAAATAAGTGCAGAACTTCAAGAAAACACTGAACTAACAAGTAGTCCATTATACTCATGTGTTCATGACTTTGGTGAAGCTGTAGAGCAGCATAGGTGCTGCTGATTTGGTTGAACGAATATTTCACGAAGCTTTGGAAAATCCACCCCAGCTGCATCGAAAGAAACAATGGACAAAGCATATAAACTTGCAGGTTACGTACTAAAATTAATACCATCAACCAAACTCATACCGCTGGCGAAAGGTCGGCAGGAATTATCAACATGAATTTTTAACCTGTAATTGGTCCTGATGTTGTTCTGTAACTTGAGTCTGTTAGTCAGTGTTCAGTTGTTGTGTTCGTTCTGAGACCCTTCTCTGCTCCCCAACAACAAAAACCTTTACTAGTCCTAAAAATAGAATAGCAGATCTGCTTCAATATTTACTAAAGGTTGCATTATTCTTTTCTTAAACTATTAAGACAAATGCAGCAAACCAAAATGCCAAAATAAAAGTTAAAAAGCCTAATTAAACTTCAGCCTTGTATGGAGAAGAGCATACTCTTGATAACTCAACGATCACCACAATGACCAGAAGCCCATTCATATCAGAGCAGATATTATTGTGATGATAATCTGCCATTGTTTCTGATTCAGACACTCAGTTATTGGAACTGACTCTGTAAAAAATTGTCCACAGTTTGTTACTGTCAGTCCTTCAGAGCACAATGACTGCAGTTTTGTAGAATTGATAAAAATATATTTAATATTTTTAACCAATGATTTTTATAGGTGTTCTAAAAACTGAAGTAGTGAATTACAATTTTATACATAAATAAGATGAAATATTTATAGTGGTAATCAAAATGGATTAGTAAATGAACTCACCGGTGAAGTATGGAGGTGTGCGTGTGTTCATACAGCTTTGAGGTGTCGTGTAGTGTTTCATGCAGTAATAAACTCCTAATTCATCAGCAGTCACATTGGTTAATAACCAGATCGATGTTTAAACTGCACTGAGTATTTATTTCTTAATGGTTTATTATGGTAAAAAAGGTGATTTTGTTTGTGTTGAGAATGATGCGTAGAATCAATGTTGGAGGATCTGCTGTTTTCAGTAAAAATCCAATAAACCTCATTTTCAGCAAGATCAACAGTTTATGATTACGTTTGATCCCAGATCAGTTAATAGATCTGTCGCTGCATAGGAACATAACAGATTAATACATCTATAAAAAAATAAAAATAAAAAAAAGCATAATAATTAAGATTAGCCACTTAAAACCACTGTGAACCTTTAACAAAACAATTTATGTCAAGGAACATGCAAATATATTCATGTACAGTAATAAACTCACAGAGCTGAAGCTGAATGATCTTCATGTTCTTGCTTGATGAAACTGTGGTTACCTCCACCACAACTTAAGATGAATCTACTGCAGCTCTGGAAGCAAACAACAGCAGAGGAAGTCAAGCTTGCTCTTGAATCTTAAGACAACTCAAGTTTTCTCAACACCTAACACCCCACCATCATCTTCACTTTGTTAATCAAGTTAAATATGAGAGTAAATTGCAAGATAATTATAAAATTAACAAACACATTTGTCACATAAAACAAAATCTTAAGACAACTCATAATAGGTTGAACAAGGTACTAAAATTTTATGAATTTATGATTTATACATTTTTATTGAAATCTTTTATAGTTTTTTTTTTTCTATCTCTCTCTCTAATAACCATGACCAAGTTTACATTTGAATTTGTCCGGTTTCATCTCATCAACTCATTCAAAATTTTACATGAGACAGTTGCTCTGCCTCATAACAGTGAAAGAGAGAAGAGCTAAGAAGTTCTGACAAAGGTTTGGCTGGTAAACATGGTTCACTGTGCTTCTGTTGGTGGAGGTCATAGCGCCACCATTTTGCTACTTCTAGAGGTAAGGTGTAAACTCTCCAACATGACCTATATCAAAAGAAAGAAAGAAAGAAAGAAAACATATGACTATAAACATTTTTATAAACAGTTTTAAAAATGTAGAATGATTTAAAATGTAAAATGAGATGATTTATAATATATGTATTGATATATATCATTACATATATTATAAATCATCTCATTATAAAATTGTCATGGGGTTTCAGCTTTGATTATCAGCTTTGATACACTTTGCATAATCATTACAAGAATGTATCAGAAACATTGATTAAGCAATTTTATGACAGTACATTAGTAATGAAACTACAATGTTGCAATGTATGAATTAACATAATAAACATAAGAGAATACAAATGTGTAGACATTATTGGTTGGTCTAGTGTTTTTGAAGAGATTGTAGATTAAAAAACGGTGCAAATGTTTTCACCCCTGAAGAACAGAATTCTTACAAATAGCCAAAGATTATTTCACCTTTTCGCTATAACAATAAGATGTCAGATGCTGCTGTTTGGTCTCAAAGTTCCGTGTACTATTACTATTATTTTAAATGCCTTTATCTGTCTACCAACAAAGTAAATAAGCCAAACTCACATATAAAGGAAGAAACGAGGAACACTTTTTGCACACCCTTACCCCACCCTATAAGAGTTAGAGTTATTATACAAATAATTTAATGCTTATTAAATAAAACATTGACATTTACATGTATCGCCTCTTGAGGGCAAAAATAGAGTGACAACTTTAACATTTAAAGAACGTTTTACTTTGATTTAGTCTCAAAGATATCTGTGGGATAATTTAACGTATTCTATTATAAAAACAAATACAAAGAAATAATATAAATATCAATAATATTAACAAACATTATTGAAATATTAAAAAATATATAGCCTGTGTTGAGGGAACAGTTTGATGAAGGGACCAACATGCTCACTGATCGTCTAAAAGTCAAATTTAAAGTTTAGTCATTTGAAAGAGATTTTATTAAAAGGTTTACTATCAGTTCTCCACACTTTCAAAGACCACAGAAAATGAGTGAGAGACTGTGTCATTTCTGTTCAACGTTTAAACACAGACAGCACATCAGTGGAACAGAACAATACATCCACACAGAACAAACTTGAGCTGACATGAACTTCTACTAATGATTCATTGCCAATATTTTAACATATGGCCAAACGGTGCAGTAAACAGAGAATTACGCATACCAAGTATTCATATGTGTTAGTGGATACATAATGTTATTGATCTTAATGAGCCTATAGGCACAATTGCCTTTACATTATAACCATACAGCTGTCAGTGAACAGCAAAATAAAGAATAAAAACAAGGCATCAAACTCTAGAACTTTTGGTTCATTTTATTGTATGATGATACATTTAATAAATTACAAAACAAGTGAATATTTGGAAGTTCAAAATTTTTGGAAGCTAAGGCTATATGAATAAACACCGTTACTCCATTCCCGAATTCTAGTAACATTAATACCAAAGCATGTGCTGGAATGGATTTAAAAAAAATAATGCATTCCCCTAATTTATGTTATGTATAAACTTCGCTCCTCAGCTAGAGGGAATGAGACATCACGCCGGGTGATAACCCATCTAATTGGGATCTTGCCGAGAGAACCATTCCACCTCATGGTAAACTAAACAGCGGCGGATCAACATCGATAGCTGTTCCTCAAAACCCAACAATAGGACTTGGATCACACTGCGGAGCATACGCCCTCCACTTGGAAGAGTACACACCGGCGGAGTCACCTCCCACCTAGAGGGGTTAAGTGTGATTTACTCATGTAGAGCAACCCAGCAGGGCCCGACCGCACCTGGAAGTCTCTCTGAGATGGCACATGGCTGCATCATTAAAGAGATGGCAGAACATGTTCTGCCAGGGGTAATGTGGCCTTAATAACTGTACCGTGGAACTACACACATGGGATCCCGGCCGGGTCACTCATATGGCCACTAGCCTCACACCAGACTTCAGGAATTTCTTGGCTGAAAGGCCTCGGGCGCCGATCTCCACTCACGGCCTGGCCACCCAGAAAGTGCTGAGGACGGACAGGGTCCATTGACCTCTGGGAGAACTAGGCATCCAGGATCGCCACAAGCTGACTCCCCCTGAACTGGGCCTCACAGTGCCACTGCCCATTTGAGCTGAGAACACAGGAGAAACCAGGTTTCACCCAGGCTGCAGTCCCAGTGAACTGCCAGGAGTCGCCCACCGCGCCACCTACATGAATTCGCTTGCGAGGCATCAGCCAGTGCCTGGATGGCTGCACACCGGTGGAGTGAACGGCAGGGCACATCTGCAGCTTCGAGGCTGCGTGATGGCATCCACCATCAAGGCGGGCCATCCTCTGCTTGGAGACAACAGCTTCCTTCTGGTCCACCTGTAACAGACAAAGAGCTGCCCTGGAGGTCCCAAAGTTCGTGAGTTCTATCCACGACAGCAGAAGTGGCACAGAGCAAAGTTAGTTGGTCTGCTCTCCGGGTCAGCTTGCAGGTGTAACCACCGGCCTGAAGGTGGTGGTGAAACCCGCATGTAGCCTGAGGTCTCTCGTGTTGCACCCTCGGAATCAATGCCCAAACTCTCAAGGCACCATTCATCGGACCAAACTCGCAGGTCCCCCCACCTCTTGATCAAGACTGCACAGTCAGGAAGCTTATACAGAAACTTCAACTCACTGACTGCAGTACTAGTAGCAGTTTAGGTGCTCTTAGTAACTAAATTAAATCAAGAGGGCAGGGAGGGAGGTCTAGGATGATTTAAGTTCCTGGCCCCCCTAAGAAATCTGACGACCAGATCATACTTTCCCACCGACCTCCCCTACCAGGGGGTCAGATGGCTGGAAATAGCAGCAACGTAAAACCTTAAGTCTCTCAAGTCAGCCAAGCCAAGTCTGCTTTATTGTCAATTATTCCACATGTACAGCACATGCATACAGAGAATCGAAATTGTGTTACTCAGACCCCGGTGCATATAGATGCCCACTCAACAGTAGAGCCTGTGCACCCAGATCAAATATAAAATATTAGAGGATAACTATGTTAAATAAGGAAACAAAAAGACATATAATTAAAATAAAATAAAAGTTAAATAAAGCAGCGCAAGGCACATGGCAAATAGAGTGCAAACAAAAAAAAAAAAAATTAAAGATAAAAATAAATTTAGTAGAAAAAAACACTAAAATCAAACCCCCACATCAAGAAGGAAAGCATGGCTCTCACGTCCTCCAACCCCCTAAGGTAAGAAGGAAAGTACAGCTCTCTACCGAACATCTCCGGGTCCCTCCCTGGTGGAGAGGAACACTATTTCCACTTAACAAGTTCCCATTTAGCACATAGGCTCCATTCGCTGGACCTGAAAGTACCCGCTTGAAGTGATAGCAAAGTGAGAGCTACCTCCTGGGGTAGGTCACTTGAACCCTCAGCTGGCCCCCATCAAGGGAACACACATGTAGCTCTCGCAGGTCTGGAAGTGGGTGTACAAAGGGTACCGCCGCCTCCCCGAGAAAGCCGGATTCCCCTCGTGAGGAATCAGCCAGGAGGGGCTGTCATGAGGAGCATGAGTCCTCGGGAACCAGGTCCCATTGGGGCCATTAAGGGAGCCATCAACAAGACCTGCCTGTCCCTCCTCCCTGAGCCCTGCATCAGTGTCCCGGCAAGCATGCTCACTGTGGAGACACATATTTGGCGTAGGCCCTGGGGCTAACTAAAGCCAGTGCAGACTGCTTCCCAGCCGCTGCTCGTTAAGGAGTAGAACCACTGGCAGTGGTGTGGCCCAGGTGTGGCGGGGGCCTGGATGGGCTGGGCATCCTGCCTGCAACCGACTCCACGACGCTGACTGGTGAAAGTTCTGCTGCTGGTACATGGGAGCGGGGGCAGCCACAGGGGGGCACCCACGGCTGAGGGGCTGTGGCCTGGGTGTAAGCAGCAGGTTTCCTCCAGCGCATGATGTGTTTGATCGCCTCAGTTTGGCGTGGAGGGCAGAAGCCGCATCCCCACAAGCTCTGTAAGCATTGCCAGTTAAGCCTGACGAATACCTACAGGCCAGTGTGGGGAAACACAGGTCACCCCGCAGAGTGGGAGTGGCTGTAGGACACAATTGCATGGCCACAGACCGCTCCACTGAGGGCATGCCCGCATTCCCCATAGCAGCCCTACCATCAAAGGGTGATGAGAGCGGAGGAGCTACAAGACTTGTTTTGGGCAGTAAAAGGTGCCTTCCATGATCTTCTGAATTCCTCATGCACTTCCGAGAAAAGTGCTGAACCACGCAGGGGAACTGGCCACCAAGTGTGGCTGTCTGCACGAAAGATGATCTTTTTTTCTCTCTGTGAGACCGCGACCACCGCTGCAATGCCATAACGCCTGCACTTGCTCTTGCAATCACTCGAAGAGGAGAGCAATAGTGATGCACCACCTCTTGGCTACGAAATGAAAAGATGAATGAATGCGGTGCACCTGCTGTCTCTTATACTCATGCGGTGATCAGCAGCAGCTGGATGCAATAAATGCATGCCATTATGTGCATTGGCTCATTTAGTTTACACTCGAAGTGGATTGGTTTCTCTGGCAACATCCCAATTCGTCGGTCATCACCAACGTGATGTCGAGAGTGACCGACTGAAAGGGAACAAGCAGACAATAAATACACCCAGTCACCTATTTATATTTCAAATTATCATGTATTTATTATTTAAGATTTTGTAAAAACAGTAAAAACTGTACATTCAATATGGTTTAGTAGTTTGGTGCTAATTTAAGCTTTTTTTTATTTCTCTCTTCCCCTTATAAGCACATTAATGTGAGTCATGTATCCAATGGGTCTTACCCTGCACTTTAATTGCTATTGGTGTGATTAGCAGAATTGGTATTAGAACATATTTATTTAATCATTGGTCCTGTCATGAACAGTTACACTGTGAAATTGAGGGTGGCAAACATGCAGTTTATGTCTGCATGTTTTAAATCACTGTACAACAAGTCGATCAACGTTTCCATGTCTCTCATGTGTTTAGTCTCCTCCATAATACAGATAAAACTGTCATCCACATACTGAACTATAGTTGACTGTCTGTCCCATTTGTCTAAACTTATTTTAAAATACTGAACTTAAACTTAAGCACTTATGTGAAGGCCTTTAGCATGTGAAAGGTAACCAGTTCAGATAGGATTCATGAAGGGGCACTGACCAACCTGTTGGATATGTCCAAAAAATTGTAGCATCAGATGCTACACAGGAAGAAACAGTAGAAGGGTCGGCTAATAATTGTGTCTATCATATTTGTTGACCTTCTTTTCAGTCAATTGTCACATCTGATGTATACAGCACACACAATTGGATACACTTTAGGAGTTTAAAGTCGTCACAGGATTGGTGGAAATATACAGGATTTTTGGGAGATGCGTGTATCCCATTCTTTAACATTCTGCCTCAAAACAAAGATGCCGTGATGCCAAACCCTCTCATGAAAGAAGAAAGGTTGTCATGTTTACAACTGTGACAATGAGTGCTTATCAGGATCAACTTGATTTTCAAAAGTATGTGAAATATTTAAGTTTGGGCATAGAATTTAAAAATATGTCCAAGATATTTACACACCATTCTGTTATTTTGGACAACACCACAACAAAAAAAAATATTACGACACAAAAAAAAAAAAAATTATTTGCTTCACCACCCGTGTACATCACATTTCCCTACTACCCAACTAAAAAAGTGTAAAATAATGGGTACTGACGTCATCAATCACGTTATGATTTTTGGATCATGTGCTACTTAAGGTGCGGTTATGAGTACATCACATAAGAAAGATTGGTAGAATCTTTAACCATAAACAAGATCAAACACTACTAAAAAAACACAAAGAATAAAAAAGTAAAAAAAAAACAAAAGACTCATAAAAAAAAGACATATAAAATAGTAATCACCAATAAAAGATTTAAATTAACTAATAAGGAAAAAAACACATACAATGTAAATAAAAAATATCTTATGAAATGATAAACTGAGACTAATAAGGTGAAAATGAATCATTTTTTATTAACTGATACGGGCTATATCACATCTAATGTAAATTATAAAACAAAAATACCAAAAACACACAAAAATGCCAAGATAACTCAAAAACAGCCAAATAAGCAAATAAAAACAAAATCTGAATAACAAATAAAATATAGGGACTCAACACGCATGTGACAGGGTTATGCGTATGCGGTAGGGTATGCATCATATAACCAACTTCAGGGCAGCACAAACCCAACTACAACCAAATATTGACACACCGGACCAGACGAACACAACTCACACCCATCACGATAAGCGAGACAATAAAACAACAAATGCCATACCAATAGCTTGTTGTACCAGCTTGCTTTAAAACTTCCCAGGCAGGGTCCTCCAGGATTGTGCACATCAGCTTGCAGATGTTTATACATATACATACAATACCACACTGAAACACACTCATGTACCATCCAGCATTAAAAACATCAGCTTGCAGATGTTTTTACAGAATATCTTTGGCCCTTTCACTGCTTTATACTCGTTGTACCAACTTGTTTTTAAAACTGCACCACTTATGATTCCAGTGCGTACTGGAGCACATTTTTATTTATTTATTTATCTGACTCTTATTACATTAGACATATTTTTATATAAATGATATTTAAATAAAAATATGTGTGGTTTTATGAGTGTGAATGAAGATGGATATAGTTGCATTTCCACGAGAGATACAACATTTTGTTGTATGCTACATGCAATGACAATAAAGGTATTCAAATAAAAAAAGTGACAGTTATGTTCTCTGTAGTTGAGTGAGCAGTTCGGTGGCGGTGACTTCTTCCACTAGTTGTGCTGGTAACAATAAAGTGGAGAAATCTGCATAAACATACTTCAACACAAATCAACAATAAACCGCTCATCACCAAAAGCACCAAAGATCCATAACATCACAGAGCCCCAGAAAAGGTCCTTAGCATAGAAAAGGCAAGCAAAGGTACCTTGAAATGAAGGTTTGCTCATTGCTGCAAATGTCCGTATGCCTTATGCCTCTCTGGGCTAGAGGTTCAGAACTTGTTAAGTCCACTTTGTCTCTCTAGGATGTGCTGCATCTGTTGTTGTCTCACTGGATGAAGACTCTGAACATAGAGTATCTCTTTCCTCACAGGCTGGAGTGGTCGTATCTGTTGCTTTCTCAAAAGCTGGAGACTCAGGACTTGGTATCCATTATTGCCTCTCCCTCTAACTTCCCACAGGATGAGAGACTCGTCTGCTGTTGTCCTTCTGGATGGGAGAGGATAGCTCAGTGATTGCTCCCCTGCTTAGGGTTTTAAATAGCGGTCTCTTTGAGCCCTTGTCTAGACAGTGCTATCTCCCCTGCTAGGGTTGTAAGTAGATAGTCCACTCTGTGGTCTGGGCAGCTTTGCAGAAAGGTTTTTTTCTGGATATCTAGGCTAGATATGTATGGTTATTCTGTTCTACAAGCCTTCATAAGACCTTTAGGACATAGGTATCTGAGGATAGCTGTGTTCTAGCTCAGCAGCTATTTCTCCTTCCTGGGATTTAAGTAGCTATCTTTGAGCTCCTTGAGATGCTTCCTAGTTTAGTCTCTTCGGTGGTATCATATATATATATGCTTATATGGCTTACATAGCATAGGTATCTGAGGATAGTTGTTCTCTTAACTTGGGTGGGTTGTTCCCCCTTGATCTAATCGGGATCGGCCTGTGGTGCAGTGGCATGGGCCCTTTCTGAGGAAAGGCTTGGTGTATATCTGTCACTTCCTTGGTGCTCCCCACCAGGTGGAGAGGCATGCGCCTCGGCACTTTTCAGGTGGATACAGGCATGCGCCTCGGCACGGCGTGGTTGGATTTCATTCCCCAGTGTGCCCCCTAGGGGGCGCAACGTCTCGTTCCCTCTTGGGGAACCATGCTTACATGAGTAAATTTTATCAGCATGATGGTGCAAAATAACATAATTTGGTTGTAGTTAGACTAGAACTATAGTTAGACTTGTAATATGGTGAGTGGAAAAAAAAAAGTTACAGCACCAAAAAATACAAAAAAAATGGTGTTGGGCTCTTTGGATGCACTTGGGGACTTAAGGCTCTTTACTGCTCCTGGATACCCCAGCAGCAAAAAATTATAGAGAAATGTGTTTGTGCTCTTTTGTTAGTGTTTATCTCCAGCATCCTGGTGTCGAGTATCACCACAGTAACTCCTTGGTGAATGTGAAACATCAAACAATGGCATCAGCTGACATTCCACTGCAAACTAAATAAAACATGTATATGTATCTAAAAAAACACTCTGATCACTCTGAAAACAGGCTTTGTGCAATGCCATTATGTCTATTTAATACAGAAACACAATACATCAGTGATTTAATACATACAATGCAAAATACTCTGATTTGCATTCAATGAATTTCTTTGAAGAACAATGCTTAATGTTAAATAATGCTATTGGTGTTTCGATATTCCAGTCATGTTTTTCCACTGAACATGATCTTGACATAATAAAAGTATAATTTATTACATAACCTGTCTCACAATTCTTTGTAATTACCATTGTGTATGAAATGTGGTATATACATATACTTGCCTTAGGTTTAAAAAGTTACTTTGAGCTGAATTATAGTTTTATTAGCTTGTTTTATCTTATAACAGAATGAGAATGAATATCTTGCTATAGTTTAAGGACTGAGCCGATCATTATGTTCTTCTGTATCGTAAGTGTTTGTGCAAGTGAAAACGGAGTTGTTTGGATCTTTCTAATGTTATATGTTTACTGATGTTTTCTCATAACTGACTCCAAATCCCATCATATAAAAAGATTTGTAGAATATACAGTTAATTTTTAAAGTTACTTTTGAACAGTACTCTAGTAGGTATTTACCCAGTTTAGATGTGGAACAACTATCATTTACAGCCTCTTGGAGGCAGCAGAGTAAACTGCAGTATCTCATCCACAAAATATGTTTTACTTTGGTTTGGCCACATAGACATGCAACTTAACATTTATTTGGAAATATTTGGAAGTTTCAGTGATCATAAAACAAGTCAAGCTTGCAAGAATCTTAAACTGTGTAAAAATGAAAGCAAAAGCTGTAGGTGAGTTCTTGAGGTAGTGCATTGAAACACTTTAAGGGCTGCAAAGGAACCCCAATCATATCTTTGCTATGAGGACATTATTGACACACAGGGCTGGGATCCTTTTACTTGTGGCAGTGTGTATGACAAACATCCTGGTGAAGAAAGTACACATGCACACATCCGCCTGCACACACACACACACACACACACACACACACACACACACACACACACACACACACACACACACACACACACACACACACACACACACACACACACACACACACACACACACACACACACACACACACCATATCAGTATATAAGCATATACTGTCCTAATCAGTCTATATAATACAAAAACAATAGAGTTCTGAAGAATCAAACTGAATGAAAACAAACAGGCAACATAACCAACCGTTTGATTAAAAGTAAGTTTGAAAGGACAAGGCTCTATGTTGGGGACTTTTGTTTTCTATATCTTTAAGAAGAAGATTGTACTTCTAATTCCTCTGCATGAATGATGATGAAACTTGAATCTCTGCAGCATTTTTTTTTCATTCTTTACATTGATGACAAACAAAACAATGACATGACAGTGTGTTCACATCATACCAGCCCACCTCACTCACTCACTCTCACTCACTCCTCACTCTTCTGGTCTGATATCATCCTGAGTCTCTCCTCTCATCAGACTGAACATATTACAGTCGCTTGAAACGACAGCACTTCTAAACAGTTTGTCAGAATAAAATTGAAAGAGAGAGTATATATGAGACAGATCTAGCTGAATTTAGAAAATATATAAAAACAAACAAAAAAACTCCTGTTGTCAACTGTTTGTTTTCATTGATGAAAATCATTTTAAAGGCAAGTTCATGAAAAAGTGACTGCATGTCACAAATGAGGGTATCACTTAAAACTTCTTGTTTTTTACAGTGACAAACTGAAGTCAGCTCATACATTATTATAGACACGATGACAGCAGGAATGTGTGGGAGACACAATTCATAAAAAACCACATTGAAAAAAACTCAAAATTGTAAATCACAAAACAAGAACTGTCTGTGTGTGTAATACTATTAATTATATTTTGATAATCTTTGAGGGAGTTCAGATCCACTGAACCTCAAAGGAAGCTGCTGTCATTTGTTTCTCACTAAACACATGATCTCTCTCACCCGCCCTGACAACTAACCACTGAAATCTCTCCTCCCATCAGATTACAGAGAATATCACAGTCTCTTCACAGCACTTCTTTAGTCTGTCAGGAGGAAGACAAGAGAGAGTAACTACGAGGCAGATCTTTCTCCACTGAGACCAGATATGGAAACCAAAAAAATAAATAAAATTAAATAAAATGAAAAACTTCAGTGCAGGTAGGCTATCTATAGTTGATAATGAGCAAAATCTGAAAGGCATTTCATGGAAAAGGAAGCTTCACTTTCACACTCATGTAAGTCACTGATTAAATTTACTCATTATTTTGTTTCATCCTTTTCATTTCACTAATATGAAAACATAAGCAGTGTTGGGACAGTTACTTTGGAAATGTAGTAGGTTACAGATTACAGGTTCTTTATTTAAAATGTAATAAGTAGTGTAACTATTTCAATTACTTTATCAAAGTAATGTAGCTGATTGCATTTGATTATTTTTTGATTGCTTTTCTTAATGTTTTCAACTGTTAATCTTTTCAAACACGTAAAACAGGCAGAGTTAACCTTACAGTAGCTCTCAACACTGATTAGCCTACTGTTCCTTTGAAAACTTTAAGACCATATCATTTTAAAGCACAGCCACCACAAAATCAGACTTACTTTGAGATCATTCTGAGGTTAAATACAGATTTAAAACTATAACAAGAAACAGTTTAGTAGCGTTACTGTTTTTGAAATCAAATCATTGCATATTTATGTCAGGAAACACCGGCATCTAAAAATGCCTTGAAAAAAAATAAAATCTTAAAAAAAAGAAGTATATACATAAACCCAAATAGGAAATAAAAGAATTATTGAAAAAGCATGTGTCCTATTCTGTATCTCATATTTTAGAGCAGTCACTGCAATTTATCAAAGAAATCAATTAAATCTGTAGCCTATGTGGGTGAGTACAGGAAGGGGGAAAAAAAGAAAAAAATCAGATGTAACCCCTTTGGAATCGTTCACATTTTCATAAGTAACTGTAATTACACTTTTTTTTTTTCTCAGTAACTGTAACTGATTATTTATTTTTATAATTATATGAAATAATTTAGTTACATATCTATTCACTCCCCAACACTGCATATAAGGATGCTATAAGGTTGCTACCTGTTGAAAAGATCTATCCATCTAAGATCTAATGAATACAGAGATTGAATATGTTGGTCAGAAGAGAGAAAAATGTCAAATGTGCCATCATTTTGTATTAGAAACCCTCACACAGCAGCATTAACTGTTTTTCTGAAGTTTAAATCCAAAGTAATATAACACAGAGTATTGTGCATAAAATAAATGTACATAAAAAATTTAAATAATATAAAAACTTCGCAATATATACAATGCCAATTACTGTGGAAACCAGTGTATTTTTACTGTAACTTTTTGAGTTCGGTAAAATTGTTAAGATATTCACAGATTCGACTTTTCCGGATCAATAGCTCGCGAGCAAAACGTTTTTAGTACACGAATTATGCCTCTTTTCACTCGTAGTGATGTAGTAAACGAGCTACAAGCGAGCTTCCTCCACTCTGTACAAAATATGTTGATCTTAATGCGCTGGCGTCTGAGAGACAAGTCCGAAGGGACCATCTGCAAAGTGCGAAACGCGAAAAAGGTTACTAATAAAATACTCAATAACTTCACAGTAACACACTGCAGTGTCACCAAATTCAGTTCACACATCACTGCTCTCCTGCTGGTTATACTGCAACGTTGATTTTAAAAAAAAGTTGCTTTTGCACAATTTTTATGATTTTTTTTAGTATGAAAACGTTAATAACGTTACTGTAACACACCGTACATTCACCAAATTCAATTCACACATCACTGCTCTCCTGCAGGTTATACTACAACTTTCATTTTGAATGTAATTGCTTTGGCACATTTGTTATGATTTTTTATTATGAAAAATAGTTAATATTTTTACTGTAACACACTGTACTTTCACCAAATTCAGTTCACACATCACTGCTCTCCTGCTGGTTATACTACAACACTCATTTTTAAATTAATTGCTTTGGCACATTTTTTAAGATTTATTATGAAAAATAGTTAATAACTTCACCGTTATTGGCCTAATAATTAATAACTTTACTGTAACACAGTTTACATTCATCAAATTCAGTTCACACATCACTGCTCTCCTGCTGGTTATACTACAATTTTCATATATTGTAAATATAATCGCTTTTGCATATTTTTTTATGATTGTTCATTATGGAAAAATAGGTAATAACTTTGTAACTACATAACTTCATGATGTAATAAAATTACATAATTTATGGACTTTGGTTCCACACAATACAAACATGTATCTCAACTTAGATACCTAAAGCAGTTTATTTTTCAGTTAACTGTAGGATGTACAGTAATAGCACATAATGAAAATAAGAATTCTTAACATAAATTGTTGTTACCCACCTAATACCCATAGATACTCTCACAGTGTCATTAAGTTTGGACTTTGTTTTGTGTCTGCACCTTTCCCTGCCTGTGTTAATTGCCGTGGTCACTGATTTTTTTGTCATTTCATTTAGCTGTGGTGCCACTAATCACCTAGTTTGGATTGCCTGTGTGTTGGATTAAAAAAACTTTTGAAACATGCATCTTTGTATATTTAGCATATTGTGACTGTAGCTTTTACACAAAAATAATTTTTCTTCTCTGTTTTCTACATTTCTAAATTTCTCTTCCTTTGCAGTCCTGAGGAGATAAAGATTTGAAGTGTAAATCGTTGTATTTGCTTCTATAATAAAATGTAAAACAACAAAAATACATGTAGTGTAAGCTCAAACGGATAAAGTAAACCGATTTATCATGATTAAATTAAGTTGTGCCAACATCATAAAATAATTGTGTTGTATGACCTTCTTGTATTTATTTACATGGAACTATATAAGTACTACAATAACAGCACACTAGACATCCATTTGCACAGAACTGTACATCTCTCTCTCTATATCTATGTGTGTGTGTGTGTGTGTGTGTGTGTGTTATCCAGTTATGTTTGAAGTACATATTTTATTGTATTAAATTTAATTTATTGCTTACATTTTGTACTTTTGTGTGTGATATTCAATTTTTCATTGCCTATGTCTCTAATTTTTCAACACTGGAAGCACCTGTCACCAAGACAAATTTCTTGTGTGTGCATTGTAAATATTCTTGGGAATAATTAGAGGCAAAATTAAGTAATTAAATTTGAAATTTATTTTTTGAGTCCATGGTTGCTTTTTAAGACATTGTTTTCATTTTTACCAAATATTTGTATTCATGCTTTTGTCTGTCAAGATGATATACACACAACCAAGTTTTTTTTTCATTATTATTAAAATAATTTTATTCATTCATTTATTCATTCATTTATTCTTTTATGTATTTTGTTTATTGTTTTATTGTAATTGTATGCACTCAAATAAATTTTGAGAAAATATGTTTTATTGTTTGGAGAGAAAGATACAGTCACTGACAAACTTTTCCCAAAAAAACAAAAAAACAAACAAACAAACAAACAAACAAACAAACAAACAAACAAAAAAAAGCATTATAATTGGAATGCTGTTACATGATGAAATAGGTCTATCTTAATCTTTTTTATTAATGTAATGTCGATTCTGAGCAAACTATCTTTTTATGTAAATATATGAGAACAAAACTTTATTTTTATGTTCAGGTGCATCTCAATAAATTAATGTCGTGCAAAAGTTAATTTATTTCAGTAATTCAACTCAAATTGTTGAACGCGCGTGTATTAAATATATTCAATGCATACAGACTGAAGTATACTTCATAAGACCAATAATAATAATAATAATAATAATAATAATAATAAAACATTTTTAGGGAATTGTTGGCCTTCTGGAAAGTACTGTATGTTCATTTACTGTACATGTACTCAATACTTGGTAGGGGCTCATTTTGCTTTAATTACTGCCTCAATTCGGCACGGCATGGAGGTGATCAGTTTGTGGCACTGCTGAGGTGGTATGGAAGCCCAGGTTTCTTTGACAGTGGCCTTCAGCTCATCTGCATTTTTTTGGTCTCTTGTTTCTAATTTTATTCTTGACAATAACCCATAGATTCTCTCTGGGGTTCAGGTCTTGTGAGTTTACTGGCCAGTTAAGCACACCAACACCATGGTCATTTAACCAACTTTTGGGTGCTTTTTGGCAGTGTGGGCAGGTGCAAAATCCTGCTGGAAAATGAAATCAGCATCTTCAAAAAAGCTGGTCAGCAGAAGGAAGCATGAAGTGCTCCAAAATTTTTGGTAAACGGGTGCAGTGACTTTGGTTTTCAAAAAAACAATGGACCAACACCATGCAAATGACATTGCACCCCAAATCATCACAGACTGTGGAAACTTAACACTGGACTTCAAGCAACTTGGGCTATGAGCTTCTCCACCCTTCCTCCAGACTCTAGGACCTTGGTTTCCAAACGAAATACAAAAAATGCTCTCATTTAAAAAGAGAACTTTGGACCATTGGGCAACAGTCCCATTCTTTTTCTCCGTAGCCCAGGTAAGACGCCTCTGACGTTGTCTGTGCTTCAGAAGTGGTTTAACAAGAGGAATACGTCAACTGTAGCCAAATTCCTTGACACGTCTGTGTGTGGTGGCTCTTGATGCCTTGACCCCAGCCTCAGTCCATTCCTTGTGAAGTTCACTCAAATTCTTGAATTGATTTTGCTTGACAATCCTCATAAGGCTGCAGTTTTCTTGGTTGGTTATGCATCTTTTTCTTCCACACTTTTTCCTTCCACTCAACTTTCTGTTGACATGCTTGGATACAGCACTCGTGAACAGCCAGCTTCTTTGGCAATGAATTTGTGTCTTACCCATATTGTGAAGGGTGTCTCAATAGCCAGCCAGCGTTTTCCTGTCGGCTTAAAGCGGGAAGGGCGTAGTGTGCCAGGGCCAGTCAGCGCTTTTCCACTGTCACTTCCTTTCCGCTTGATGCGTGCCAGAAGCTCCGGGGCTCGCCAATACTTGGCCAGGAGGTTTTTAGCCCGGCGAAAAGAGAATGGAACCCCATGAACAGCAACGGAGTTTCTCGGCGTCAGAGAGTCTCAAGCGTTATTTCAGAAAGATTACGCTATAACATCAACAAACATGACTTTTTAAATTAGTTTGAGCTCGAAAATCGCTTAAAGTCAGCAGCGTGGTGTTTGCGATAACGCTGATCCGATGTGGATTATGTCCTGCATAAAGGCAATAATTTATAAGCTTGAAAAAGACTGTGCACACTAAACAATATGCATAGTATTTGCAAACCACTTGGAGAAATCAGATAGTCAGCTTATTCTCTATCACAATTGTGTATTATTTAGTATACACATATTGTATCTGTCATAAGTCTCGCTCGAGGGTTTAGCTCAGCGTATATGTCATCAAAAATATAATAATGAGGATTTTTATTTAAAGCTTTATAAAAATAGAGCTATTATCATTCATTCTAAATGTGCTACGTATATAGGCTACTGTGACTACAAATAAACAGATACAGTCTGGAAGCTGAATAAACGCAGGCTATTTTCATAAGCGTTAAAAAATAAATAAATAAAATAGAAATAAATTTATTTTTTATGTGATTAATTTTGAGTCCTGATAAATTGATTCATTATGATCAATGTATCACTTTATTCTATAGTAAAACATCGATGCTTTTGAATTTTTGAATATTTCAAAACTCTCTGCAAACAAAAAGGCAAGCTTGTTAGTTGTTAGCTTTGGTGATCGAGCGATGTTTACAGTGATTTATTTCCTTTAGTTTTCTGACAACTTCTTTGTTGGTGAACTCCACTAGGGTTACGTGACGTTGTTCCTGAGAGGCATGTAAAGGCCTGGTTTTAGTGAAGCCAAAAGCGGAGCTTCTGGCCCGACTCGTGGAAACGCGCATGCGGCCTCGGTGCCTGGCCGGGGCTATACCCTGGAACGACCCGTTAGCGTTTGTCTCTGCCCGGCTTGCACGCCGACTGGAAAAACCAGGTTGGAAACGCGGCTAATGATTGTCTTCTGACAACTGTCAGATCACCAGTCTTCCTCATGATTGTGTAGCCTAGTGAACCAAAACCGAGAGACCATTTTAGAGAGCTCAGGAAACCTTGCAGGTGTTTTTGAGTTGATTAGCTGATTGGCATGTCACCATATTTTAATTTGTTGAGAGAGAGAATTGGTGGGTTATTGTTAAATGTGAGCCAAAATCATCACAATTAAAAAGAACCAAAGACTTAAACTACTGGTCTGTGTGCATTGATTTAATACACAAGTTTCACAATTTGAGTTGAATTACTGAAATAAATGAACTTTTCCATGACATTCTAATTTATTGAGATGCACCTGTGTATTTAAAATAGACGTAACTGTAATCAGGTAGTACCCAATCAGGAGCAAATTTCATTTAATCTCTACCTGCATCATTGCAAGTAAAAACTAAAGTTGCTTCTCTGATTGGCTGGGTGAAGTGTGGTAGAAATGCAGTCGTGATTTAATCTGTTAAAACTATTTTAAGTAATTACAGTGTGTTACAGTAAAGTTCTTAACTATTTTTCATAACAAAAAATCATACAAAATGTGCCAAAGCAATTACTTTCAAAATGAATGTTGTAGTATAACCAGCAGGAGAGCAGTGATGTGTGAACAGAATTTGGTGAAAGTACAGTGTGTTACAGTAAATTTATTAACTATTGTTCATAATAAAAAATAAAAAAAATTTGCAAAAGCAATTACTTTCAAAATGAAAGTTGTTGTATAACCCGCAGGAGAGCAGTTATGTGTGAACTGAATTTGGCTGAAGTACAGTAAAAAAATCCTAAAAATAAGTATTATGTTCAATAACGGTGACTTTATTAACTATTTTTTATAAAAATAAAAATAAATCCTAAAAAATGTGCAAAAGCAATTAATTTCAAAATGAGTGTTGTAGTATAACCAGCAGGAGAGCAGTAATGTGTAAACTGAATTTGGTGAAAGTAAAGTGTGTTTACAAAGTAAAGTAACCAACTATTTTCTCATAATAAAAAATCATAAACAAATGTGCCAAAGCAATTACATTCAAAATTAAAGTTGTAGTATAACCAGCTGGAGAGCAGTGATGTGTGAACTGAATTTGGTTAAAGTACAGTCTGTTACAGTAAAGTTATTAACTGTTTTTCATAATAAAAAATCATAAAAAATTTGCAAAAAAAAACAAACAAATAATTTCAATATGAGTGTTGTAGTATAACCAGTAGGAGAGCAGTGATGTGTGAACTGAATTAGGTGAAAGTACAGTGTTTTACAGTAAATTTATTAACTATTATGTTCAATAATGAAGTTATTAACTATTTTTCATAATAAAAAAATCATAAAAAATTTGCAAAAGCAATTACTTTCAAAATGAAAGTTGTAGTATAACCAGCAGGAGAGCAGTTATGTGTGAACTGAATTTGGTTGAAGTACAGTGTGCTACAATAAAGTTATTAACTATTATGTTCAATAATGGTGGACTTTATTAACTATTTTTTATAATAAAAAACCAAAATCCAAAAAAATGTGCAAAAGCAATTAATTTCAAAATGAGTGTTGTAGTATAAACCAGCAGGAGAGCAGTGATGTGTGAACTGAATTTTGGTGAAAGTACAGTGTGTTACAATAAAGTTATTGACTATTTCCTCGCAATAAAAAATCACTAAATGTGCCAAAGCAATTACATTCAAAATAGAAAGTTGTGAGTATAACCAGCAGGAAGCAGTGATGTGAACTGAATTTGAGGTGAAAGTACAGTAAAGTTATTAACTGTTTTTCATAATAAAAAATCATAAAAAAAAATAAAAAAATAAAAAAATTCAATAGGAGTGTTGCAGTGTGTTACAGTAAATTTATTAACTATTATGTTCAATACTGGTGACGTTATTAACTATTTTTCATAATAAAAAATCCTAAAGAATGTGCAAAAGCAATTAATTTCAAAATGAGTGTTGTAGTATAACCAGCAAGAGAGCAGTGATGTGTTAACTGGAATTTAGTGAAGAAGATACAGTGTGTTACAATGAGTTTTATTGAGTAATATGTCCAATAACTGTGAAGTTATTAACTATTTTTCATAATAAAAAATGTGCAACATCAATTAATTTCAAAATGAGTGTTGTAGAATAACCAGCAGGACAGCAATGACGTGTGAACTGTATTTGGTGAAAGTACAGTGTGTTACAGTAAAGTTATTAACTGTTTTTCATAATAAAAAATCATAAAAATTGTGCAAAAGCAATTATTTTCAATATAAGTGTTGTAGTATAACCAGCAGGAGAGCAGTGATGTGTGGAACTGATTTGGTGATATGCGATTGTGTTCGTCGTTGCTATTAGCGTTTTCATAATAAAAAAAATAATAAAAAATTGTGCAAAACAACGTATAACCAGCAGGAGTATGGAATAACATTTGCGTCAATAAAAATGAAATAAAATGGTCAATAAAAAATGAACAGTAACTTTATAAAACTGAGCGTAACTTTTTTTCTGAAAAACTATCAAAAAATATGCCATTACAAAAGAAGAAAACACACGATGAAAATGAAAAAAAATGAACTCAGTCACACAAATTTAACAGGCTCTTCAAATATGCTTGGCATTCTTGTTAATGTTTTTCAAAGATTCAAGCTGGCTAATCGTGGATTCCGAATGCATTGCCATAGATTTCACTTACGTTCCTTTTCATAGGTCTAGCCGGAATTATAGCGATTTGGCATCGCGGTATGGAACGCACCTTTCGGTGTGACGCAATGCTGGAAGCCCTTATGAAATTATCCCGGGCCAATTTGGTGGCCAAATAGCTTGCTAACGCCACGATGCGCATGCGTACTTGCCTGAGTGCCAGTGCGGCTATTTGCGGCTCAGATTTCATTTTCCTTCAGGGAAAGCGCGAATCGCGTATTGCTAAGGAAACCATCTGGCGTTCTCAGCGGTTTTTTCTTCGAAAGCGGTGTTCAGCTCCTCTTCGCCCGGGGCGGCGATGAGTCAGCGTAGGTAAGAGCCGCTATAGCGGGTTTTATCGCGAGGGGGAGGCACTCATGAGAGGTTGGTTTAGCGGCCTCTCTGCATGTTCTATATACCAGCCGATGAAGCTGCGTACCGCGCCTCTGCGCTCGGAAGTGTATTTTCTCTAGGTCGCCCAGCTGTCTAACTTCGCCGTTGCGGCTTCTGCTGATCGCCCGTAAAGTCGCACGCCGCGAAGTGGTTGGGAGTGATGTATTCGGCTTGACTGTGAGGACAGTGCGGAGGCGCTGGAGTTTTTTCCGCCGCTGCGCTCCCCCCACTCGGAAAGTGTGTCTTAAATCAAGCAGATTTGCTTTTACCAAACTATGTTTGTCCGCCCGCGCCGGACTCCAGATGTACTGTCTGGTCGGGCACATCGCGGTTCTCTCCCTCGGCCGGACAGGAGAAGCAAAGGCCCCTCCTTTTCAGTGAGCTGTTTGAATGTGGTTGCCAGCGTGGTGGATAAACTATCCCCCGTGAGCCGAATACCCTTCGCGGATCTCCACCAAGAGGTTTGAGGGTCGCTGGAAGCAGCCTTAATAATCACGCAAATGCGAATGGCGGGTTTGCGCCATCATTGCTGACATGGCGGTTGGCGGTTACTCTAGTCGATACGCCACGGTGGACGAACTCTCTGCGAGCGTAACGTCGCCGAACTTCGGCGCTGACCTAAAGTCGCGCTCTCAAAGCGCGTGTCGAAGTGGCTGGGCTTAATCTCGGCAAATTTACTTCACTTGATGGCGGTTCTGACAAAGAGTGATCACAACCCGAGGCTGTGAAAAAGCTGCGGGGGGGCAACGAAAACTGAGTGCTCGCAATGCTACTCAAAGATAATGCCCAAGCAGTGAACCATTCTATGATGGGGATGTTACGGCTCTGAAGCCACCTTGGCTAATCTCACTGCCATTACAGAAAAGCTGAGTTGGACGGCAAAAGCCTCTCGTCCTCAATCCCTTACAGCAGTTCTGGTAAAATGCTGTTAGGTCAGGGGACTGTTCCTCCACTAGAGAGTGCTGTTGGACTGCTAATGCACATCCAACCCTCTCACTGCAGTCCCCGCTCCCTAGCATTGACTGTCTGCGCCCAGCAAAGGCACCTCGAGCATCATTGGATCGAAGCATATCGCTTACGCTTTCAGACACTCTGCACAATCCAGCCTTCCAGAGTTTGAGGGATGGCACAAGAGGCTGACAAAGCACAACCCGTTTATGGCGGCGCTCACACGGCTGTCAGCTCGTTCTGTAGCAGCGGGCCCAAGGTCGTTTATCTTGTTGGATTAGAGCCTGCCGTGGATGCGCGCTTCAGGGATTATACACAACGAAAACGCAGCGACTTTGGCTATGTGCTTCCTGATGCGTCGGATTTGACGATGTGCTCCACGAGGAGGCGTGTTCAGGGACTGTGCCTCCAATCGAGAGCATCCAGTTGGACCCTTCCTACGTAACATCCAACCTCTCCCTGCGGTCCCCATCGCTAACATTGACTGTCACGGGCAGCAAAGCGCACCTTGAGCATCATTGGATCGAAGCATCACTTGAAGTAGCCCCCTCCACTCTCGCACAATCCAGCCTTCGAGTTTGAGGGACTGGCACAAGAAGTTGCGTAAAATCTGACCCGTTTATGGCGGCCCACACAGCTGCCGTAGCACGCGTAAGCTGGCGTGACCTGATGTTAATTTGTTGGATTTAATCCTGCCGTGGATCGCGGTTCAGGTTAGACACAATGGCGTGGTGACTTTGACATCTTTGCGCTTTTTGTACAGCCCGCGGGCGGCTGTGAGCTTTCCGTGCTCGGACATTAATGCATGTGTGAACTCTGCAGAGCGGAGGCTTGGAAACCACTACGCTTTTTTCGGGCCGCGCAGGGTAAAGCGCTTAGTCCGGCATTTTTCACTTCCATGGGTGTTACGCTGGTCGTCCGCGGATACACCATTCAGTTCAGAAAAGGCCGCCCTCTTTTGATTCCAGAGAAATCTTCATATGGTTGTTAAACCAAAGGAAATCGTGGTGCTGGCGGCAGAAGCATCTCTGCTGGGAATAGGGGGCTATAAAGTACACCCCTCTCAGATGGAGTCAGGTTTTACAGCAGCTATTTTTTGTGTAAAAAAAAAAAAAAGGTGGCAATTTCACGCTTGGTTTGGAATCTTGCACTCAAGACGCGAGCAAAGAAATCAAGATGTTAGCGGTAAAGTCTATTCTGTCTCAGATTCAACCAAAGAGTTGGTTTTGTCACGATCGATCTGAAGGATGCATATTTTCATATTCAAGATCATCAAGACCATACGGTGTTCCTCAGATTAAGCTTTAGAGGGCAAAGCATATCAATAATCGTAGAGTTCTTCCCTTCTCGACAGCCTTGGCTCATCGAGTATTTTCAAATGCATGGGCGCAGTTCTGGCCCCATTGTGGCTCCAGGGCGTTCGCGTATTGAATTACCTGGATGATTGGCTGGTGTTAGCACAACAGCCTGGGCTTATGCACAAATTTCCAGAAGTGTGTTTTTAATTCCCTCTCAGCGGATAACCTTCTGGAAATAGACTTTGAACTCTCGGCGTGATGACAACAAGACTATCTCTCTCTCCCCGCCAGCGATCAGTCTCTCACGTTATGCCTCGGGCGCCATTTTCATGGCAGGTCACGCAGTGGCAATTGGGTTGTGCCTCAGGCTTTTTGGCTCTATGGATAGCAGCATCCCCTGTAATCCGTCTGGGCTTGCTTCACATGCTTCATACTGAGTGGTGGACGAAAGAAAGCCAAAAAACATTTCACCCCGCCCCGTTTTCCGCATTGTGCGATTTCTCGTGACACAGGGGTGTGTTATGTCAATAAAACCACTTCGATGTCAGCTAAATTCGCTTCAACTGGAGTTCAGCTGGGGATTAAGTGGCTTTCCTTGAAGACTGTACGACGGTTGGCGTGCTTTGCGACCAGTTAAGGGGAACTGTTTATCAGGCGATCCAGCTCACGAAGCATGACGCGGCACGCGGCTGGCATATAAACAGGTTGGAGTTGCTGGCAGTTTTAGCAGTCTCCAGTATTTCTTGAATCTGCTGATCGGCCAAATCATGTACTACTCAGGTCAGACAACATAGGCGGTTGTGTCATTATCTGAATCAAGCAAGGGAGGGATGCCGTCCTCACCCCCTGTGCGAGGCTGGCGGGGATAATTCTTCTTTGGTCTCAGAACTGGATTTCTGTCGATCCGAGGAGTTTCATGTCCCGGGCGCCCAGACTTCAGAAGCGGTTTGTTCTCCAGACAGAGCCTGGAGCAAGGGGAATGGAGAGTTGCACCCACAAGCGGTAGCCTTATATGGCGGTGCGTATTTGGAGAAGTAAAGTGGACTTATTCATGTCGAGTACCCACTCGCGGTTGTCCCGCTTATGACCTCTCCTGCTGCCCTCCATAAGCCCCTAGGCATGGATCGTTAGCTCACGATTGGCGGGACCAACTTATGCTTTTCCTGAATTCGACTAATTTCCAGCAGTGCTATCCAGAATTTGTGGCTGGACAGTGTGGAGCCACACACCCGTGGGTTTGGCGGTTCTAGTCGATATCTATGCTTGAGGAGCTCTCTGTGGAGATTCCTCAGACAAGCACTTACTATCTCTAAGCGCGCAGGGATGACTTGGCACCCAAGGCCAGATCTATGGAAGCTGTTGGCGTGGCCTCTGAGCAGAGTGAGTTAATATGTCGGTTTTTCAGTTGGAACCAGGGAGACACTTATATGAATTCTCCTAGGGCAGTTTCTAATGAGACGCTTATGCTTTCTCGAATGGAAACCGTTACTGCCCACGATGTGGAATTCATAATTTAGATCCAGTTTACTGCCCCGTGGCTTCAGTGCACTGGAGTTTCTTCAAGACTGTTTTTCTGATGAAGTAACACCAGCCACTCTTAAAGTTTAACTGTGGCAGCCATTTCCAACTAACCACGTATATATGATGATGGTACTTCAGTGGGCCATCACCGGGCTGGTCTGTTGCTTATACAGGGGTTTGCGACGGCTAAGGCCTTTCACGCTTCCGTAACGAAGTTCCTTCATGGAATTTATTCATTGTTGTGTTGCCAAGCAGTCTATCAGAACATGCGTTTGAGGCCCTTGAAAAATAAATAAATAAATCCTACTTTAAGAACAGCTCTTCTTGTGGCTTTATCCTCCTCTCATGAGAGTTAAGAAGTTTGCAGGCTTCTGTTTGGCTCTCGTAAGCATGGATCTTTTCACCAGAGGGTTGTGAAAGCACTGCTTTCTGACCGGGGAGCCTAATTATGTCCCTAAGGTGGCCTCGAACCCCTTTCACTTTTTAAACAAGTGGTCTTGGAAGCTTTACTCCCCTGCTGAGGCTGGGCTAGATCTGAGTCTTTGCCCTCAGAGTGCTGAAGACCCTTATGTTGATCTAACAGCTCCATGGCGTGAGTCCCACCAGCTGTTGTCTGTTAGACAATAAAAATAGAGGCTGTGCTGTCACAAAGCAGCGCGATGTCCCAGCTTTTCGTTTGGTGTTTTGACACAAACTTCTCATGGGGGCTTAACAAACATCTACCCACACCATACGTAACCGAGATATTTCGCAGCTTTTCGTTTGGTGTTTTGACACAAACTTCTCATGGGGGCGGGCTTAACATTGATCTACTCTGATTGGATAGTGAGCTTTTGATGGACAGGTGCTCTCTGACCGGGAAGTACAGACGTCACTCGGTGGCGCGCATATTGGAAAGCTCTCGCGGTGATTAAATCTGTTCTCTACCACAAAAATTCTTTTTCACAGACAAAGTGAAAGAAATTTATTTTAAGCTCATACACGTTCTATTTATACAAAGA
>NC_056618.1:28115254-28128665 GCF_018340385.1 Cyprinus carpio
CACAGACAAAGTGAAAGAAATTTATTTAAGCTCATACACGTTCCCACCCTGTAAAGACGTTTATACAAAGATTTAAATCTGACATTGATTTTACAAGTTTTTTTGTTCGAGTTCTGCTGAAACTGTACACTTATTTTGGTCATGTCACTACACTCAGAAACTTTGGGATGATATTGGTGTGTTTGTCAAGTAAGATTTTGCCAGGCTTCTCAGTACATATGAAAAACATTATATTTAAAGTATTATGACTCTGGACCCCAAAAAAAAAAAGAAAATATCAGTTTTGTTTTTAATTTAAATTTTTCCTAAACAAATTTCACATTCACAAATGCAAATTCTCCAAATCTGGTCTTCTGTTTTCCCAAAAGAAATGGAAAACTATTTTGAATGTAATCTCAGTATCTACTTCAATAAGAAAGCTATAAGGACTGTTAGAATTTTGCTCTGCCTTTGATCTCCTTGTGTACTTTTGTTTAGATTTTGGCCCCTTTTCTTTTGCAGAAGTTCTATTTTTATTCTTTTATTTTTTATTTTGTTGTGGTTGATATTATGTGATGTATGTTTATACCTTTTGTATGTTTTTGTTCTCTGCATTAATAAAAAAAAGAAAAAAGAAAAAAAGCTCTCGCTGTGATTTGTGTATGCAATACGTCGTGCCTTGTATTACTAAATATGTAAATAATATTTGGCCTTCGATCGTCTCCAGTCTGTAAAGATGAGCTCTCAGGACAGACACGCAGCGTCATCATCTTCCTCCTCCACTTGTCCTTCAAGGCAGCTTTCTGAAGCAAGCTTGTGTTACTGAAGTAACCAATAACATCGATACAAGTTTTATTCATGTTACAGTTTGTTGCGGGTTATTATTGTCATTCAGTAACACAAGATTTCTCAACTTCTGCTAATGACAAACTCATCAACACGAACTGAGACGATCTAGGCCAATGGTATTTACATAATCTACCGAGCTTTCCAATATGCGCACCACTGAGTGACGTCTGTACTTCCCGGTCAGAGAGCACCTGCTTAGCTCACTATCCAATCAGAGTAGATCACTGTTAAGCCCGCCCCCACGAGAAGTTTGTGTCAAAACACCAAACGAAAACTTCTGCAACGTAGGGCAGTCAGCTATTGTGCATTCAGAATCCACGATTAGCGAAAACGAATCTTTGAAAAACATGAACAAATAATGAAGCATATTTGAAGAGCCTGAGCTCTCAAAAAAATTGCCAATCAGCATTGAGTGTTCACTTTCAGCGCTGAAGAAAAAAGAAAAGAAAGAAAAGAAACCTCGTAGAGGAGGCAAGCCTGATATTAGTTTGAACGATAATGAGCAGCGATATTGAATATTTGATTGGCAACAGATTTACCAAGCTGATAGGCTGAAAGGCTACAGCAGTCGCGGCTTAATTAGCACAATAGGCAACTCTCTTTTAACAGACTTTTAAGAAGGGATGAATGTTTGCTTCAAGTGATAGAACAGGTAAGTAAAATTATAATATATTGTTGTACGTGTGTATGTTACGTTTTCTTTACATTTTCGACTAAAGCAAACCAAATACCATTTTAAAGTGGTTAAGCAACACACACACACACACACACAATAATAATAAATACTAATAATCGGCAGGGATCCCAGACCAATACAATTAGTGTGCCTCCCCATTTTAAACCCACTGAGCCACATCATGACAGTCTGTGAAAAGGATTCCATCATCTATTAGTGAACCTGGTACAACATCTTGGAGTCTAACAGATGAAGCTGAACTAAAAAATCTCATCTTTTGAAGAACTGAAGTCCAGATACGACAGAGATATTATTTGAGACATCCTGACCTGTGGTAGCAGAAAGCAGATCTGTCTAGGCATTATACCATTAGTGTTGATTGAGTCAAAGTGATCAAGAGTTGGCTACATGCATAGTAAAGCTTTAAGCCATCTTCTGTCGTGAAAGTTCGGAATATACTGAAGAAAATCTTAACACGCGAATAAATTTCTGGTGCGCTGCTTCATATCGCTCGTGATGGTTACTGTTGATCGCCACTTACGCCTGATGTCATCCTAGTACGCATGCAACATTTTTAAAGTGATATTTGTTACTGAAAAATTAAGACATTTTGAATTTAAGACATATTTAAATGCAATATATTAAAATAAAACATATTGATGATATTAGGGCACCATGATGATCAGGTATGTTCGATGAGTTCAGAACGCTATGTGGACAAACACGTCTTCCTGTTTTGGTTTTTTTCTATTGTTTATTCTGATTCTTCTCATAAACTACAAAAAAAAGAAAAAAAATTAAACCATATAATAAACATTAGAAAACCAAGCACCATTAACACATTAGACATGAACTGGTTGATTAATGATTATCAGGCTTATCTCTGTGGGAATAACTAACATTTTTATTTAGTAATTTTCCATGAGCATTAGCAGTTAGCATTGCTGTCTGGAGTGTTATCTTTGTACTATCTCATCGCGTTTGCGCTCTCGCCAGCGTTATGTAGCGTTATGTGTGGAAAATAAAAACCCAATTAGAGGTCATACGGTATTTAACAGAATCTTTGTTTCCAGTTGCAGCTTCATCTGTGTATACACATATATATTTGCATATATAATAAAAAAACTTAAAAATAAAAACAACACACTTAAAAACACACTAGGTGATTTGTGAGAAACACTGCTAATACTCGTACAGTAATTGCATCTCAAACACGCCCCTCCCTACACTATACTGCCCCTAAATTCATGAACAAAGCTATGGCGTTATTTCCCTGTCAGATGTCGAGGCGACGTGTGTAGTGCGCAAGTACATTAATATAATGCATGAGCCGATCTCTCTGCTGTAGCCCAATATAGTAATGTGCGGGAGCCCGAATCTGCTCTCTGCTGTGCTCTCAGATACATCGTTGCTCTTGTAAGAATTTTCTCTGGGCTCAAGCTCAGAGGAGTCTGCCTGCACTAAAACGTGTTCAGTGCAATCGCGAATCTCCTCTTAAGCTTAAAGTAAAGCGTGTATGTGTGCTTAGGCTGTGTCCGATGCGTTAAGCGCATGGCCAGTACTCTTCTCTTGATTTCTTTCTCTTGCTCTTGGCATAAGCGGCTGTCAAAACGGCAACAACCAATCAGAAAGGAGGGCTTCAAACACTGACCAATGAAAATACGGCATAAGTACGCATGGAATCTTATTGGTTGATATTGAACCGCATTATGGAACACACTTAGTGATGGGCATTTGGCTCTTTTTCATGAGGCCAGCTCATTATGACTCAGCTCACTGACAAGAGCCGGCTCTTTTGGCTCACAAACGGCTCTTTTAATAATGTTTTGTCAATAATGTTATAACTTTGAAAATTCTAAAAAAAATACTAAATGAAGTCATACTCATTCATGCTCCCGCAATGTCTCACAATTTCTTTAAAAAATGCATTGATTTGTTATGAAAAAGAATACTATTAAACATTTGCATTTAAAATTACAACTTTTTAATGTATAGAAACAACAACATTACAAAACAAATACAATCTGAATCTGAACAACATAATAGAACCCATATTAAAGAAAAAATAAATAACTGAAAGGGGATTAAACTGGTCCCTCTTTTTTGGCATGTTATATAGCCAGCATGAACTATCTCACTAGTTAGGTTTTGTATATTAGCATGAACACACACACACACAATGCTGACACACACAAATGCTATTTTTTTATTTTATGAGAGATTTGCATTCAGAAATGCAAAGCTGCCTTACTTTCGAGGGGCTGATGCGGTTTCTTCTCCTGAGTTTGACACTGTGTGTGTGGTGTGTGTGATGGCTCGCCCCCTCCCTCATGCCATAAAATAGGTTGACACCTCTTGTATGATTGACAGGAACAGAATGTGAGGTTGATCTGACAGTCAGAGGAAACTAATATGTGCCCCTTTAGGCCTATATAATTTTTTTTTTCTTTGAATTAGTCAATTATTTTAAATATTACATAATGATAAAATTCTTACAAGAGCAACGTGTATCTGAGAGCGCTTACAAAAGCAGCGCGTGTATCTGAAATGGCGAAACAACAGAGAGAGATGCAATGCATTGAGCATTATATTAATGTACTTTCACGCTACAATAATGCGCTCTCGACATTTGACAGGGAAATAACGCCATACAAAGCTGCTTTGAAACGATGTGTATTGTGGATGCTATACAAATAAATAACTTGACTTGAATGAACCAAGCTGAAGATTACTTACTATTAGAGATGCCAAACAAGGTCGCAGAGGAGTGCAGTCATATAAACGAATGAACATGAAACAAAGCAAAACCGTTACCTTGCTATGTCAGCGTAGAACGGCTAACCCAGATCCGCCTCTCTCTCCAATCAGTGCCTCCAATGCTGGAAAGATTTTCCAATATTAACATGTTCAGCTTTTTGGCCTGATCATAACCCTCTCTTTTCCAGTGATATCTCTGACCTTTTTGCTCTTTTTGGTAATGCCCTTCAGACATCGCCTGTTCTACAAATCTCATGTTGAGATTCATATTCTCTCCTCCCCATCATGAATGTACATTTTTGCTGATTGGCTGCGAACGCTAGAGTGTGGTGTTGCTTGGTCTGATCAGTCATATAACAATATTTTTTTCAAAAAACACAAATAATACAAATATTTTTTTTTTTGAGACTCACAGAGCAGACAGATAGAAAATATTCTCAAAATTGTTTGTTATGGTTTTGATTGCATTTATCCGTGATATTTCTCAGAAATCACTGACTGCACTTATTAAGTTGGCTTGAGAAAGCCAACTTACTGAAATCCTATTTAAACTTCTTCTTCTTCTGACCCAAAATTTTCAACTGCTACTCCTCCTAGAGCTTTAACTCTACAGACTCCAAACTCAGCCCAGATCTTCAGACTGATCTGAAGTTAGTTGCTATATCTTTTTAGACTGATTGGACTTATGGTTTTCATATAAATGAAGATTAAATATCCCATAGACTTACATTGAAAAGCCTCTGCTCACCTGAACATTCCGTAAACTCCAACTGTCAAAAATTCTAATCTAAACACACTGAAGCCCATTAGACTCAATCAGACTTACCTTCTATGTACTAACCCATTCAAACTCAGACTCATCTATCTATCTATCTATCTATCTATCTATATATATATATATATATCTAACTATCTATCTATCTATCTATCTATCTATCTATCTATCTATCTATCTATCTACCATCTATCTGTCTGTCTATCTATCAGGTTCCAAACTGCTACTCAAAACAGTCGCGATTTGTGACCATAAATATTAATTTGCGAAAGTGACGTTTTGCTGAGGTCGCCACTGGCGCACTACCCACCAAAGCCCGATTTAACCGCTAAATGTTTTCTTTCTCAGGCGGATGATTTGCTTCATTCTAGCAGTGCCTCATCTGTGATAAAACGAACTCGGGCCGAAGGTTAATACACACAACTACACCGAAAGTGGATCCGCCGCCTGAACACAGCTTTCAGCCGTAGATCGCCCATAGAGAAAAGCCGCCTGTCAGCCAGAAGTAGTTTTGTAGAGTCGGCGCAGCTCTGGCCGATTATCTTCTCACCGATGCCGAGACTGAACCGACAGAGACGATTTCAGCCAGAATCAGCCCGAAAAGTTATTGCTATCTGGGTATATATTTACATCTATAACTTAAAAAATTGGAATGTACGCCTTTTTTCCAATTGTTTTATGAACAAATCTTTGTTATGTCTTACGTGATTAAACTGGAGACGATGCATTAAAGTTTTAGTGGAAAAAGAGAGTTTCAGACAGTCCTCATCTCTGCCACACATCAGTGCTGATGCACACAGTCTGATAAACGCAGCTCACGGTGCAGCGAGAGAAAATGACGGAGACGTAAGAAGGGGAAAGCAGAAAATATACAGCACACAACTTGAACAAACTATAACAGGTAAAGCCGTGAATATTGGCAATATCAAGTATCAATTCTCGCTTTATAATTACTAATATGGCTTCTCTTCTAAACAAGATCTTGGTCTGTGTTCTTTTAATGCGAACTTCATTATTTGAAGTGTAACTCGCCGGCCCAGTAATCGCAAAAGTTCTGCTTTGTAACTTTAATAAAAAAGTACCAGCTTTAAAATTATTCCGAATTCATAATGAAATTCAAACAGTACAGTTTTACGCCCTAATGGGGTGGCTGTCATGAAGTTTCAGTTCAAGTGGGCAAGTGAACCTATTTAATCTTTCACTAATATAGTACATAGTGAACATGAATTAACATCAAAGAGGTAGGCTATTTTATAAGAGAGCCTACAGTACAACTTACTGAAATGTCTTCATGTAGGAGGAGCCCAAGCTACACTCAGTGGCCAAGGGATGCTTATGCTCCATGATACTGGTACAGATTCTGTGTGGAGTAATGAACAATTCTTTGTGACTGTAGATTTCAAGCTGGAAAAGACATTTAGTTCCCACTCTTTAAGGAGACCTTAGTTCCCTATGGGTCATCTACAAGATGGATTAGTAAAATGCTGATAAAGTCAAAGAAAAGAAAGATGAGACATAAACACATGACAGTATAATTGAAATGTTGAAATGTAAATAAATATATAAATAATAATCGTAGAAAATAAATAAAAACTGCGCTTATTCTGTGGCACCTAAAAATGATCTCCTAAGTTTTTTTTTCTTATAGGAGCCAATGGCTCTTTACTCAATTTTTTTGTTTGGAGCCCTGTATCTATCTATCTATCTATCTATCTATCTATCTATCTATCTATCTATCTATCTATCTATCTATCTATCTATCTATCTGTCATCTGACTGTATCTATCTATCTATCTATCTATCTATCTATCTATCTATCTATCTATCTATCCTCCTCTATCTATCTACCCATCTATCTATCTATATCTATCTATCTATCTGTCATCTGACTGTTTCATTCTATCTATCTATCTATCTATCTATCTATCTATCTATCTATCTATCTATCTATCTGTCATCTGACTGTTTCTATCTATCTATCTATCTATCTATCTATCTATCCTAGCAACATGCTAAAACATGCTAGTGACATGCTAATAATGCTAGAAACATGCTAGTGACATGCTAGTCACTTGCTAATCATGCTAGAGACATGCTAGTCACTTGCTAATCATGCTAGAAACATGCTAGTGACATGCTAATCATGCTAAAAACAGGCTAGTAACATGCTAATCATGCTAGAAACATGATAGCGACATGCTAGTAACATGTTAATCATGCTAGCAACATGCTAGTAACTAGCTTATCATGCTAGAAACATGCTAGTAACATGTTAATCATGCTAGAAACATGCTAGCGACATGCTAGTAACTTGTTAATCATGCTAGAAACATGCTAGTCACATGCTAATAATGCTAGAAACATGCTAGTGACATGCTAGTCACTTGCTAATCATGCTAGAAACATGCTAGCAACATGCTAATAATGCTAGAAACATGCTAATAATGCTAGAAACATGCTAGTCACTTGCTAATCATGTTAGAAACATGCTAGTGACATGCTAATAATGCTAGAAACATGCTAGTCACTTGCTAATCATGTTAGAAAAATGCTAGTGACATGCTAATAATGCTAGAAACATGCTAGTCACTTGCTAATCATGTTAGAAACATACAAACAACATACTAACAATCCAATAAACAGCTAATCATGTTAAAACATGCTAGTAACATGCAAATAATGCTAGAAACATGCTAGTCACTCGTTAATCATGCTAAAGATGTCATTAACCGTGCAAAACATGCTAGTAACATGCTAATCATGCTAGAAACATGCTACTTACATGCTTAGTCACTTCAATCATGCTAGAAACATGTTAAATACATGATAGAAACATGCTAGTCACTTGCTAATCATGCTAGTAACAATGCTAATCATGCATACAATAATGCTAGAAACATGCTAATAATGCTAGAAAACATGCTAGTCACTTCATAATCAAGAAACATGACATGCTAGTGACATGCTAATAATGCTAGAAACATGCTAGTCACTTGCTAATCATGTTAGAAACATGCTAGTGACATGCTAATAATGCTAGTGACAAGCTAGTCACTTGCTAATCATGTTAAAACATGCTAGTAACATGCTAATCATGCTAGAAACATGCTAGTCACTTGCTAATCATGCTAAAAACATGCTAGTAACATGCTAATCATGGTAGAAACATGCTACTGACATGCTAGTCACTTGCTAATCATGCTAGTAACATGTTAATCATGATAGAAACATGCTAGTCACTTGCTAATCATGCTACGAACATGCTAGCAACATGCTAATCATGCTAGAAACATGCTAGAAAAATGCTAATAACTTGCTAATCATGCTAGAGACATGCTAATCACTTGCTAATCATGCTAGAAACATGATAGCGACATGCTAGTAACTTGTTAATCATGCTAGCAACATACTAGTAACTATATTATCATGCTAGAAACATGCTAGTGACATGTTAATCATGCTAGTGACATGTTAGTCACTTGTTAATCATGCTACGAACATGCTAGTAACATGCTAATCATGTTAAAACATGCTAACAACGTGCTAATCATGCTAGAAACAATGCTAGTGACATGCTAGTCACTTGCTAATCATGCTAGAAACATGCTAGTGACATGCTAGTCACTTGTTAATCATGTTACGAACATGCTAGTAACATGCTAATCATGTTAAAACATGCTAACAATGTGCTAATCATGCTATAAACATGCTACTAACATGTTAATCATGCTAGAAACATGCTAGTCACTTGTTAATCATGTTACGAACATGCTAGTAACATGCTAATCATAGCAATGTGCTAATCATGCTAGAAACATGCTACTAACATGTTAATCATGCTAGAAACATGATAGTGACATGCTAGTCACTTGTTAATCATGCTAGCAACATGCTAGTAACTAGCTTATCATGCTAGAAACATGCTAGTAACATCTTAATCATGCTAGAAACACTCTATAATTCACTTATAACATGCTAGAATCATGCTAGAAACATCATGCCATGTAACATGCCAATAGTAACATGTTAAACATAAGCATGCTTAATCTTGGTTGAGAAACATGCTAGTGATATGTTAGTAACTTGCCCAATCATGCTAGAAACATGCTTGATAACATGATAATCATGCTTGAAACTTTATCTTAGTGACATCTTAATAACCCATTAATCATGTTAGAGACATGCTAATCACGGTTAAACTTTTCAAACTTTTGGGTAAGTCACTTGCTAATCATGCTAGAAACATGATAGTGAAATGCTTTATTAAACTTCTCAAACTTTTTAAACATTTTTTTAAACTTTTTAAACTTTCTAAACTTTTCAAACTTTTGGGTAAGGCTTTCTCAAGCCAACTTAAAGTTTGTCTTGACTTAGTCTAGTTATAAATGTCATGCCACAGGCTTTCTTTTCTAAAGTCTCTCTCATTTCAGTGTCTCTGGATGTCACAGTAGAGGGTTTCATCGGTGGTTCTGTTGTCCTGCCGTGTTCTTCAACTGAACACAATCTTAAACTTCAAGAGGTTGATGTGAGCTGGAGACACAATGGCAGCAAAAATGTGTGTGATTTAATTCCACGCAGTAATTTAATGAGACATTACAGGACACACGATACAAAGAACAGAACCAAAACTTTCCCTGAAGGGTATGTGAGAGGAAATTTCTCCATCAAACTCTCTGGTCTCAATCACGCTGATGCAGGAGAATACATCTGTCTCATCACACCCTCAGATGAACAGGAGACTGTAGAGCTGATCATCAATGGTGAGTGAAAAAACAATCCCTGATTTTTTCACAAAAAATCTGATTTACGATTTAAATCGACCCCCCCCACCCAATCTCCTCACTTAAAATCAATATTCATATGACCAAGAAATCGTTCAAAACAAGTTTTAACTTTATTTTGATTTGATTTTACTTTCTGGGATTTGATCTGGATTTCCCCCTTGGGGTTAAAGTGCAATCAGAAACAACAAGCCTAAAAGACAAGACTGCAGGCCCTGCCATTCCCTGCTATTGTAAACAGTGAAAAACGCTACATAACATAAAATCTAAATATAACATTCTTATCCCCGCACTGTATGGCAGTTTGTAAATGTTTGTAAGACTGTCAGAGGTCTTCTACTATTTTTTTTCATGGGAGCTTCACACTGATAGGGCTAAATCAATCAGAGAGAGCCACTTTACCAAGCAAGTATCAAAAGTTACATCTAGTCACAAATAGCATGTCTTTTTATCAATCTGTCATCCCTGATATGCAATGCAATACAAAAGGCTATCATTCTTTATCATTTACTAGGCAAATTTGTAACTGAGAGAAGATGATTTATAAAAAAAAGTACAGCCTTTTAATGCTGGAAAGACTCCAAAGGTTTTTTTTTTTTTTTTTTTTTTTTTTTAAATTATTATACTAGAACCATGATGCATTTAACCATCTAAGTGCACACTCGGCGTTAAGTGCTGTTAAGATTAAAACTGACAACTCCGCAGTGAGACAGTGTCATGGATCGAGATTGCGAGCAAGTGTAAATATATTTTCTAGTCTATATTTCCATCTTGTATTGCTGCTGGTTTAGTTTTTAAATTATTTGTAAATAGAACAGACACTGTCTAACTGTGTCTAACGGACACAAGAGTTTTTGAGCCGCGTCCCGCTGTGCTTAAAGTCTGTCTAAACTTGATGACACCACACTACAGTTGCAAATCCTCTGAACGTAGTGTCAGTACATTTCGTCATACTATAAATAGAACGAGGCATCAGTTTACTGATGGGGATCGTGTCGCATTATGCTGCATCCAGTGTAGACAACATCACTGGGTTCTATTATCTTTGTTGGATCGTGCCACTCATGTCCGGTTTAGACATGGCATGAGTTTTTTAGTCTCAGCATCAGACGTCACGCCCACGGAATGTTGGCCAAACCATGAGTCTGAAGGTCTGGCTACGCGAGACTGAGTTTTTTTAATGGGTTATGTTATAGCCCTGCTTGTTTTTAATGTTTTTATCAAATATCTGTATTGACTGCATGATCATATCATTTTATTATTTACTGCCATGCGAGCCAAAAAGTAAAGCTTGGCGAGCCGCGCAACGAGTAACACTGCTGCAGGTTGCATTTTGGCATGTGTGCTTGTGCTGCCGCGTTCTTCATTTCGTAGGGCGAAACATCTCTCTCACTCTGCAGCATGTCTCTATGGCAAACTCGTTGGGGGAGGGTTGAGCCCATTTAGAACTAAGTGGACCTTAATCGAACGTGTCAAAAATAAAAAAAATAAAAATTAAAACAAATTCAAAAAAAATACAAACAACAAATTAAAGTTAATCGATAAAATTGGTTTAACGCCCAGCACCACTAAGAACATCTATTGAATTTACATTCCAAAATTAAAGTCATCATATGATGCGATTTTACATTTTTCCTTTCTCTTTGGAGTGTAACAAGCTCTTGGTGCATAAAGAAGATCTGTAATGTTGCAAAGACTAAAGTCTCAAATCCAAAGAGATATTCTTTATAAAAGTTGTCAACCACTCCCCCCTCAAAACGGCTCGTTCTAACACACCCCCACATATCTACGTCACAATGTGGGAAGATTTGCATAACTCCGCCCAAATGTTCACACAAAGAAAAATGGTGTAACTTTGATTCTTGCTGTTGCCGCTGCCATGTCGTGGAGTCGCTGTGTTTTGTTGTGAAAGTGAAACTACTTTGTTTGGCCTTCCAAAAGATTGGACACGACTAGAAATCAGTGGTTAAGTTTCAACACTGAAACTTGAAGTATTTCCCCTTAACACCGTTCTGGCACCAGTAAAGTTGGGCATTACAAACATTCCAAGGACAGTCTGGTACTTCTATGAGGACTGTTTCCTGAACCGGCAGCCTGCAATGCATCTGTGGCACAACGGCTGTTTCTATAAAGTTGGGCATTACAAACATTCCAAGGACAGTCTGGTACTTCTGACTCATAGCCTATAAGTACATATTTTATTTAAATCATTTGCCAATGATGATTCAAATGTGAGTTTTGAGCAGTGTAGAGTAGTGCTTGTTTGTTGTTTCTCCGGTCACAAATGCAGACATGGTTTTATGTTTACGCAGTGAGATACCCAGCACAATGTGTAAAAAGACAGTATAAGTCTTTATAATCAGTAATTATGTCCCAACTGGATGCAACAAATGCCTCGTTTGTAATGGGTTTTATTGCTTTTATCTTGTCTAGTGATGTCCGGATCGCAAACAAATCTTTCTATTTAACCAGTTCACCAAATCGAACTGAATCATTTGAAATGGTTCGCGTCTCCAGTACGCAATAATCCACAAATTACTTAAGTTATTCAGTTTATAAACGTGCCTTACACTCCCTCTGGACACCTAAATAAAACCAATAATCTCCGGAGTTATTCAGTTAGCCCTGCTTAACAGTACATTGACCAACCAAGCTAAAAGAGAACTGATGATGGATGTGTAATGAGCAGAGCAGCTGGATTGAGTCTCTCGTGCTGCTGGCCTGGGAGTACAGCATCACAGTATGTTAAGGGCGAATATTCGGCCACACGCTATGCGGCATTCGCCAATCATACCGAATTGGATAGGCTGACTAATCAGAGCACACATCTCGCTTTTTCAGACCGATGAGCTTTGTAAAAATCGACGATTTAATAAAGTCAGTATTGTAGAAGAGCAACAATAATGTACAGTTCCTGTGGAAAAATAATGTGGAACCTTTAAACCGCGATAAACATTACTACATTACACCAAATACACAAAATAATGTTCTTTTTAGCAGCATCATATGACCCCTTTAAAGCTGCTGTATATAAATGACAGGGATCTGTTGTCTTCATCACAGTGCAGTAATATTGTTTTCTCTCAGACTTTTTTGTTGTAGAACCAACAACAGAAAAAGGAAACCAAACCACTGATCAAGAAATCCAAGAAGAAATCAGACCAGACAGTGTCAAGAAATCATACCACAAGAAATCATGGCTTTTGATCCTGGTTGTCACTCTTATTAATCGTGATTCGTCTTTAATTATCATTAAAAATATTTTTAGAAGAAAGATCTCCAGCTGCCTTATGTCAGGTGAACAAGGCATAGGTTCAGACACTCAAGATTTTGAGACCCCTCCCACACTATAAAAAACAAACTTAACATCATATGATCGTGATAAAGCAGCTAAAGCAGGTGAATAACACAGATGTGCAGCTTTGCACAAGGAGTCAGAGGAGGAAGTTGAAACTTTCATTGTTTCTGCCGCGAAAGACGTTTGCTACACTAAGATTACCTAGTTGTGCCCAGGGAGCATTCCGGTCATATCAGCAAACCAAAGCAGAATCCCAAAAATTTTCCAAAGCATTTCTTTAAAAAATTTATTGTATT
>NC_056618.1:28129130-28145296 GCF_018340385.1 Cyprinus carpio
TATACACAGTACACATACATATAATATAAAATATAAGAATATAAATGTAAATACATGTAAATATTTTCAAAATATTTACTGTATGTGTATGTATTTATATATATACATAATAAATATACACAGTACACATACATATAGTATGTAAACAAAAACTTTTTTTTTGGATGCGATTAATCGCGATTAATCATTTGACAGCACTAAATATAACATCACATTGGCTGTTCATTGACAAGTTCCTCAAATCAATGTTTATGTTGGTAATATTGCCAGTCTATGCTACGCTGATCTTCTTGCTTTTAAATAGCCTCCTGTTGAGTCAAAACAACAGTGACACTAGTACTTACCTGTTCATGAAACTTTTTTTTTTGTCTTTCATTCGTTATTTATTGATTGATTGATTTAATTGATTTTTTTTTAGGAGTGTTTGATGTTTTGATGTCATTAGTGTCATTCGCACTGATTAAGAATCACCTGTAAACGAGGGCTCAATATTTAGGTGAACGCGGCGTGGGTTCAGACACTCATGAGGTTCTGAGCCCTGGCCCACATTATAAATCAGTAACTGCTGATGATCGTGATGAAGCAGCTAAAGCAGATGAATGACACAGATGTGCAGCTTGGTGCTCCGGCAGCAACTTCATGGGCTTTTGTGCTAAACAAGGAGTCAGAGGAGGAAGTTGAAGCTTTCATTGTTGCTGTTGCAGTGAGGGTGTTGCTACACACTTTAAATCTAGCAGAATATTTCAGGCAAACCAAAGCATAATAAATAATAAAAATTATTTTAAAAAATTCAAGCAAAATCCCAAAGATTTTCAGCATTTTTAAAAATTATTATAAGCCAAAGAAGGTACTCTACACCACTAAAAGTCACTATGGAGCCTATAATAATTTGCTTTATGGAAGCTAATGGGATGACTTTGTTTGGGAAACTGAATACTTAACCAATATTTTCGTGTATTTCATATCTGTAAAATTATGGCGTTAGTTGTCAGCACACCATATGCAGATAGTGTCATAGTACCTTGAAGTCACAACAAATGAACCTTGAACCGAAAAGAGTTTTCTAACAAAATGACAGAACCCATTGTAAAACACTTTATATAGTTTGGCTTTCTAGAAATATGCTTCATTTGCATAACTTCACATTTGACGAGGTTCACAGATCAATGTTTATGTTGGTAATGTTGCCAGTACTACGTTGATCTTCTTGCCTTTAAATAGCCTCCTGTTGAGTCAAAACAAAAGTGACACTGGTACTTACCTGTTCATGACATTTTTATTTTTTATTTGTGATGTTTTGATGTCATTAGTGACATTCGGACTGATAAAGAATCACCTGTAACCAAAGGCTCAATATTTAGGCTCTTTTCCCCACATTAAATAATAATAATGTTTTAGCACTATGCTGTGAATTCTTATCAAAAGTTACATATTGCAGCTTTAATAACTAGTTTTATATTTTGTACTGTTTTATTACTTTTTATCACTAATGTAAAGTGCTTTTGAACACCAGTTTATATGAAATGCTATATTAATAAATTTGCCTTGCCTCTCCACTTTGGAAAGCTGTCAATATACCGCTGCCTTAACAATTCTGTACTGCAAGTCTTTGTGCTTTTTATTTAGACATATTTTGCATTGGACCATATGTTAGTGAACATATTATTTATACTGAAAATGTTTTATTTTGTTAATATCAACTTCAATATTCTCAGGTATTTACATAGCATTGTGTTTCATTGTATCCTGATGTGAACTTTAAGACCAAATAAAATGTTTAAATGAAATGGCATCTGTCAGTGTTTTTTCTTTTCTTTTTTTCTGTTACACTTTTTAATAAAATATATTACAATAAATCATTAAGCAAACAAACGTATCCAAAAAAACTCTCATCAAAAAAATCCCATCCAAACAACTCCATTTTCAAAACACCTTCACATTATTTACTGTCAAACCAATCAAAACAACCAAAAAAAAAAAAAAAAAACCTTAAACAATTGTTGTTTATTGTTTTTTAAACAAATGTTTATTGTTTATTCTTAACAATCACATTACAATGTGGATGTTATTACATGTAAAAAGAACTGATCATGACAACAGCTTTATTGATATTTCATTTGAGAATGCTCGTAAAGTGAAAGTCATGACATTTTGCCAAGTATGGTAACCCATACTCGGAATATGTGCTCTGCATTTAACACATCCAAGTGCACACACACAGCAGTCAGAAGTGAACACACACCCGGAGCAGTGAGCAGCTATATCCAGCACCGAGGGAGAACGCTGGGGGAGTTCAGTGCTGCTCCTCAAGGGCACTTCAGCCGTGGTATTGAGGGGTAGAAGAGCGCTGTTCATTCACTCCCTCCCACCTACAACTCCTGCCAGCACCGAGACTCTAACCTGTGACCTTCAGGTTACAAGTCCAACTCTCTAACCATTAGGCCACAGCTGCCTCCCAGTATTGCCTCCCAGAGCTACTGTTTCAAGGTATATTGCCATCCACCCTCATAGATCTTCCTTTTAAGGAAAACACAGACTTCAAAAAAGATTAAGGTCACCATATCATGTTTACCTTACCTTTTTCTTTTAACCATTTATTCAATAAACATTTTTTTGCAGCATTATATTTTAACATTTAACTTCTTTAAAACAACATAGCAGAAAATGGTCAGTTATGAACTCTACATATCTAGAAGGCAAAATAAAAAAATGGTAAGTTATGAACTCTACATATCTAGCAGAGATCATTTTGACACCCTCAGAGACTCCAAAGCGACCTTTCATCTCACTTCTCAATATTCCAGCAGCACAAATCATCACCTGCTGCTTCTTTGCTGATGTCAAAGTCTTGTTTGAACAGGGCGGCCTTTCACCAATCATCCAGGACTCCATCCATCTGGACCATCAGTGCAGTACAGCATTCATCTGTAAATAAAACTGTTTGAAAATCAGTATTTCTGAGCCCGCTGAAAACATTTCTCTTGGTGAGTTTTGGTTGAAGGACCTGAAATTCAGCTTTACGCACAACTGTCAGCTTCTGGTGGATCCTAGATCGAGAGGTTCTTGAGACTCCAGACACCTGCAGCTTCAAAAACTTGTTTGCTGCTCAACAGTATATGTAGCTGCCCTTTCAACACCATTAATTTGTCTGACCAAGTTCTTCTGTGTTGTGTCATCACAAATTATTATTATTATTATTATTTGTGTGTGTGTGTGAAACAGTAGTTGTTTTCATGCCTTTTGCAAGACATTACACTTGTTTGTCTAGATATTTGTCTGTCCACGAAAACAGTTTTAGAGCTGCGTGTACAGTAACTCCACGCCTCAGTGAATGTGAAACATCAAACATCAGCTGACATGCTACTGCAAACTAAATGACACGTGTCTATGTATTTGAGAACCAGTCTGAGCACAATGAGAACAAGCTTCAGTGTCATTATGTACATATAATACAGAAACACAATACAACAATGATATAATGCATGCAATACAAATGTTCTGATTTTTGCATGCAAGGTATTTCTTGGAAGAATAATGCTTATGTTAAATAATGTGGTCGGTGGTTTTCTTAGCCAAGCAAATTGTATGAGGTATATTTCCTCTTACATGTTTTCTGGTTTAAAACAGAAAAAAAGGAAAAAAACGTAATTGTAGACCGTAATACATACACAATACAAAAGACTTGCATTCATGATATTTTTTGGATGAATAATATGTCAAACTGAAGGCAAATTGTAATGATAACATAACAATGAACAAGAATAAATAAAAGCCAAAAAAGCATTCAGAAGAATCTAACTGAATGAAAACAAACAAGCAACACACAAGCACTTGTTTGCAGTACGGTTTGCAAGGAGTATTAATGACAAGGCTGCATGTTTGGGACTTCTGGTTTCCCTGCAAGAATGAGGATATAACTGGAATCTCTGCATTCTTTTCATGTTTTTACATTAACGACAAACAAAACCAACGACATGACAGTATGTTCACACCATACCTGCCCACTCACTCACTCACTCACTCACTCACAAACTCACTCAGTCACTCACTCACAAACTCACTCAGTCAGCCAGTCACTCACAAACTCACTCAGTCAGCCAGTCACTCACTCACTTACTCAGCCAGTTACTCACTCAGTCAGCCAGTCACTCACTCACTCACTCACAAACTCACTCAGTCAGCCAGTCACTCACTCACTCAGTCACTCACTCACTCACTTAGTCAGCCAGTCACTTACTCACAAACTCACTCACTCAATAACAAACTCACTCACTTAGTCAGCCAGTCACTCATAAACTCACTCAGTCACTCACTTAGTCAGTCAGCCAGTCACTTACAAACTCAGTCAGTCACTCACTCACTCAATCACAAACTCACTCACTCACCTAGTCAGCCAGCCAGTCACTCAGTCACTCACTAATCACATCAATCAATCAAGTCACTCACTCACAAACTCACTCACAAACTCACTCACTCAGTCAGCTAGTCACTTACTCACAAACTCAGTCAGTCACTAACTCACTCACCTAGTCAGTCAGCCAGTCACTCACTCACTCAGTCAGTCACTCACTCACTCAGTCAGTCACTCACTCACAAACTCACTCAGTCAGTCACTCACTCACACCAAACTCCACTCACTCCAGTCAGCCAGTCGCTCCATCCTGAGCTCAGTCCAATCACTCCCTCAACTCAGCCACTTACTCACTCACTTAGTCCCAGTCAGCCCCAGTCACTCACTCTTCCACGTCACTCCACTCACTCACTCCACCTCCACTCACTCCACCTCACTGGTCAGTCAGCCAGTCACTCCTCCTCCTCCTCACTCACTCACTTCACTCACTCCCTAGTCCCCTCCTCCCCTCCTCCCTCACTCACTTCTCGTCAGTCAGCCAGTCACTCCTCCCCCTCCCTCACTCACTCATCCTCATCACTCACTCCTCTCTCACTCACTCACTCACTCTCCTCTACTCACTCACTCACTCACCAGTCACTCTCACTCACTCACTTAGTCAGTCCTCAGTCACTCACTCAGTCACTCAATCTTCAGTCACTCACTCACTCACTTAGTCAGTCAGCCAGTCACTCACTCCCTCCCTCCCTCCCTCACTCAGTCAGCCAGTCACTCACTCACTCAGTCACTCACTTAGCTCCAGTCCACTCCCTCCCTCCCCTCCCCACCTAGTCAGCCAGTCACTCACTCACTCAGTCACTCACTTAGTCAGTCACTCACTCATCACTTATTCACTCACTCACTCACTCACTCACTCACTCACTCACTCACTCACTCACTTAGTCAGTCAGCCAGTCACTCACTCACTCACTTAGTCAGTCAGCCAGTCACTTACTCAATCATTCACTCAGTCAGTCAGTCAGTCAGTCAGTCAGAGAGTCACTCACTTAGTCACTCACTCACTCACTCAGCAGAATATCCAAACAGTGCTGCAGTATTACCTAAAACAGTGTAAGGTCATATATAACAGCATGTGAATAAGTAATAAACATCATGTCATCTCATACTTTGAGTTAATTTTGAGATCTTTTTTTTTTTTTTTGATAGTTTTGTCTATTTATTATAGAAATGCCTGGTTTTTATTAGGTTTTATTATTTGTCTGTTGATAAATTAAGGATAAATAACAACAAGAACGACTGACATTTCTAGCATTTTCTTTAAGCAAGATAATACTAATCTAAAAAAATATATTAAAAAATTACATTTCCTATCCATATACAGGTGCATCTCAATAAATTAAAATGTTGTGGAAAAGTTAATTTATTTAAGTAATTCAACTCAAATTGTGAAACTCATGTATTAAAAAAATTAAATGCACACAGACTGAAGTAGTTTAAGTCTTTGGTTCTTTTAATTGTGATGATTTTGGCTCACATTAAACAAAAACCCACCAATTCACAATCTCAACAAGTTAGAATATGGTGACATGCCAATCAGCTAATAAACTCAAAACACCTGCAAAGGTTTCCTGAGAGTTCAAAATGGTCTCTCAGTTTGGTTCACTAGGCTACACAATCATGGGGAAGACTGCTGATCTGACAGTTGTCCAGAAGACAAACATTGACACCCTTCAGAAGGAGGGTAAGCCACAACAATTCATTGCCAAAGAAGCTGGCTGTTCACAGAGTGCTGTATCCAAGCATGTTAACAGAAAGTTGAGTGGAAGGAAAAAGTGTGGAAGAAAAAAGATGCACAACCAACCGAGAAAACCGCAGCCTTATGAGGATTGTCGAGCAAAATCGATTCAAGAATTTGAGTGAACTTCACAAGGAATGGACTGAGGCTGGGGTCGAGGCATCAAGAGCCACCACACACAGACCTGTCAAGGAATTTGGCTACAGTTGTCATATTCCTCTTGTTAAGCCACTCCTAAGGCATCTTACCTGGGCTAAGGAGAAGAAGAACTGGACTGTTGCCCAGTGGTCCAAAGTCCTCTTTTCAGATGAGCGCAAGTTTTGTATTTCATTTGGAAACCAAGATCCTAGAGTCTGGAGGAAGGGTGGTGAAGCTCATAGCCCAAGTAGCTTGAAGTCAAGTGTTAAGTTTCCACAGTCTGTGATGATTTGTCATCTGCTGGTGTTGGTCCATTGTGTTTTTTGAAAACCAAAGTCATTCCACCCGCTTACCAAGAAAAAATTTGGAGCACTTCATGCTTCCTTCTGCTGACCAGCTTTTTGAAAATGCTGATTTCATTTTCCAGCAGGATTTGGCACCTGCCCACACTGCCAAAAGCACCAAAAGTTGGTTAAATGACCATGATGTTGGAAAAGCTTGACTGGCCCAGCAAACTCACCAAACCTGAACCCCAGAGAGAATCTATAGGGGTATTGTCAAGAGGAAAAATGAGAAACAAGAGACCAAAATATGCAGATGAGCTGAAGGCCACTGTCAAAGAAACCTGGGCTTCCATACCACCTCAGCAGTGCCACAAACTGATCACCTCCAAAGGAGCCCCTACCAAGTATTGAGTACATGTACAATAAATGAACATACTTTCCAGAAGGCCAACAATTCACTAAAAATAATTTCCAGAAGGCCAACAATTCACTAAAAATGTTTTTTTTTTTTTTTTTTTTTTTTTTTTTTTTTATTATTGGTCTTATGAAGTATTCTAATTTGTTGAGAGTGAATTGGTTGGTTTTTTTTGTTAAATGTGAGCCCAAAATCATCACAGTTAAAAATAACCAAAGACTTAAACTACTTCAGTCTGTGTGCATTGAATTCATTTAATACACGAGTTTCACAATTTGAGTTAAATTACTGAAATAAATTAACTTTTCCATGTCATTCTAGTTTATTGAGATGCACCTGTAATCATTTTTATTATCTATTTTTATATCCTTCTAAAATTTATAGACAGCATAATTGAGACTGGAGCATTTCTAGTGAACTTTTTTAAAATTAACTTTTTAACTTTTTTTTTTTTTTAAATGTCATATCAATGTTTTCGATAAAAAAATAAAAAAAATAAAAACATAAATGCATGCATTTTTGGAGTTTACTTTATTTACCTCTAAAAGTAACATATTTTATGTAAAATATGCTTAATTTTATGTTATATTTAATATATATTTTAATTCTGTAAAAGAAAAAAAGAAAAACCTTTACAGTAAGTTCAAAAACAAAAAAACAAAAAAATCATTATCAACTATATGACATCTGGTGACTTATGATGGTACAGAAATATCAAAATGTCAAAAATATCATTAGCCACTATATGGCATACAAGCACTGCATGTTCCAGACATTTTAGTTTGGAATCATCAACAAATCTTGCAATAGTACTTTGATCTGACTTTGAAGTGTGTGTGTGTGTGTGTGTGTGTGTGTGTGTGTGTGTGTGTTTGTCAGAAATTGTCACATTGAGAATGTTGCATAGGCTCACCCATTCATTTAAATGTATGTGTATGTATGACCTGCATTACAAATAAAAAATAAAAAATTATTGGACAAAGAAAAAGGAAGTAAAAACTATCTAATTTTCAACCACTTTGTTGAATTGAGTCCATTTTCTGTGGCATTTCAAGTGGCAAATGAAAAGTAGCTAAGTCTTGTACCACTCAGTTTTAGGAAATTATTAAAAAAAATACAAATAAATAAATTATTTTGCCTAAATTTGTTCCAAAGGATGTTTGTAGGTTAATTAAAAAGCATTCTATATTTATTTCCTACATCCTTGAAATCTCCTCTTGTTGATTTTCAGTGGTTTCTCACGTGTATGAAATACTCTGTGCTTTTAATGCTGACTTAAACGTGATGTTTTGTTGAGTTGCATTTAAAAATGTCACAGTAAACATTTCTGGATGCAAAAGCCACAAGATGGTTTCTAATTTCCACTTCTAAGATCACTAAATCTTTTTTCTCCCAACTTAATTTTGTTCACACTTTTGCTTTAGGGAACCATTAGAATCATGTTGAAATGTGACTGAGAAATCATGCTAAAAAAAGCAAAACTTGAAAGCAAAACTTGGGTGTGAGTCTTTTTACTTGGGACATTTTCTCAAGTCTCTCTGAGGGCCCAATGAGGGTCATGGCCTAAGCATATCTCAGCACCAGAATATCATTTTATTCATATAAAACCAGTATCTTGGTGCTGAGTGTCACTACAGTAACACCACTCCTTACAGTAAATATAAAACATCAAATAATGCCATTAGGTTCCACCTCTGCAAACTGAATCTATGTGGTTAAGAACCAGCCTGATAACAAAATACAAAAAAAAAAAAAACAAAAAATAATAAAAAACAACACAAAAAAACACCAGAACAAAAAAAACAGACCCAGCTCAAAATCAAAAGGCATTTTTTGTATGAACAATATGTGGAATAATCTGATTAACATGATTATAATATGAAAGAATAGATGTCTATAGTAGGATCCTACCGAAAAGACCAGATTAGACCAACAAGGTCTTTTTAGTTATTTTTATACTGGTATGGTCTTGGTTTAGCTGGTGGACTTGCCTTAATCACTGACTAATATCTTTCTCATAATTCTGGATGATGAAGGAAATGTTGGTTAATCTACTTATACCCCAGTAAACATATCTGCTTATCATTAATGACCTGCAGAGGGCAGCAGAGGAGTTCTGATACAGACAGAAAAGCCTTTCAAGTGTCCAAAAATATCACTTGATTATAGTCAGTCATATTTCAGTCATTTGATCTGTCAGTGTAATGAAAATAACCAGCATTCATATACAGAGTTTAATAATCAATATCAAACAAGCAGAAGCAGCCGCCTTGTGTCAGTAGTATATACATTTAAGCATCAATAAAAACACTGGAATTAACAAAAAAGTGAAAGGGGACTCATAGCTTTGATTTTTAATCAGTCTTATTGATTATACTACATTTTTAAAATAATATTTATCTCACACACACAAAAAGTTTGAGGATTCTTTTAAAAATCCATGGTCTGTTACTGTCAGTCTTTTACTGGAGCACAGTGAGAATGATGCCGGATTGTAAAATAGAAATTAAATACTGATAACTTATTTATCTCTGTGTGGAGTGACCAATGAGAGGCCTTATGTTTTTCTATAAATTACAAATGTAAATATACACACTGATCATCAATATGTCTTGATCACTGAAGAAGAAATTGAACTCACCGTTGAAGTATATTCTGGTGCTGTTGCTGAGTTTTGGAGGTGTGCGTGTGTTCATACAGTAATAAACTCCTAATTCATCAGCAGTCACATTATTAATAACCAGACGATGTTTAAACTGCACTGAGTATTTATTTCTGAATATTTTATTATGGTAAAAAGGTGATTTTGGTGTTGAGAATGATCGTAGAATGACTGTTGGAGGATCTGGTGTTTTCAGTAAAATCCAATAAACCTCATTTTCATCAAGATCACAGTTTACGATCACATTTGATTCCAGTTCAGTTAGAAGATCTGACACTCCATACTGACAACAGATTGATACCACTGTGTGAAGAATAAAACAATATATTATAAAAGTCTGCAAAGAATAAATGGTAAAAATATTAATAATAAGTAAACTCACAGAGCTGAAGCTGAATGATCTTCATGTTGTTTCTTGATCACTTCGGTATAAAATCTGGTTCCCTTCACAAAGTGTGATGAAGTCACTGCAGGAGAAGACAAGAAAGAAATACACATGAAGAAGAGGAAGTCAAGTTTGACCGCATTGTACACTTTTCAGCACACAAAGATCCACGACCTCAATAACGAAGGGCCTCATCACTTCATTAAACGTGCACAAATTTCCAGGTTTGGGGCCCCAATAGACCAACTTTTGTAACCCTTATCATGCTTTCTCTCTCTCATTGTTTGTAGTTTATTTACCCCTACAGAAATTGTTGAATAAACTCATTATTTTTGTTTTCTTTGAACACAAAAAGTATTCTTGTAGCTTAAGCGAAAGTTATTTTAAATGTAATGCATTACAATATTGCATTACTCCACAAAAAGTAACTAATTGTGTTACTTAGTTACTTTTTATGGAAAGTGATGCATTACGTTACTTCTGTGTTACTTTTTGTAGCCAGGCCTGGACTTGCTTATTTGTTTTTAATAACAGAAAACCCAAAAGTTATATTTTTACCGAAAATAAAGCCCCCACAACAACAAGAGTGAAATTAATAAGCCTCAGTCTGAAGAAAATGCCACTGCCTCTGCACTTACTACCAATTTCTCTAAACACAGGGATAGGAAAGATGTCAGTGAATAAATAGAAAAAAAAAGTAACTTGCATTACTCATTTGAAAAAGTAACTCAGATATTTTCTTTCTGATTTAAACATGATGTGTTATTTTACTAGTTACTTGAAAAACGAAATCTGATTACATAACTCGCGTTATGTGTAATGCAGTACCTCAAATACTGTTCATAACATCATGGTTGAACCACTGATGTCACATGGACTATTTTAATGATGTCCTTACTACCTTTCTAGGCCTGGAATATGTCAGAAAGCTCTCGGATTTCATCAAAAATATTAATTTGTGTTCTGAAGATGAACAAAAGTCTTACTGGTTTGGAATGACATGAGGGTGAGTAATTAATGATTGAATTTTCTTTTATGGAAACCAGAGTTAGGACCAGAGTTAAGTATAATGCATTTCACAGTAACGCGTTATTGTATTCGAATGACTGGTAACGCAGTAATGTAATGCGTTACATTTAAAATTTATGTAATTCGTTCGCATTCTTCTTTTGAGGTAAATTCAAGAATTATTCCTCACAACGTAAATTCTTTAAAAAACGAAAAGTAGCCGAGATGAACTTGATGAATCTTTCTTTGTTTACAGAGGTGATTTGGATACATATTCGTACATCTCAAGTGTGATTTTGCGTGGATGATTATTTTATAGCACGCGATGTGCGTGAGCGTGATTACATTATAGCTGAGCTCAGACGGGAAAGACTGTACCTCACATTGGTTTCACACGGATTATTTTATCAAAGAATAACGGTTTTCATCACAATTTACTTCATTTAAAAATAGACACTTCAAGCTTTCTTAGATATATTTCTCATGTCATTCTCATTCATGTAGTGACTCATTTCAGGAAGATATTCGTGGAGACTGACAATGAAGAAAACGCACCCTATTTGTTTTCTTTATTTAAAAAAAGGTTTCGTTGATATTGCGAGTGTAGCCAATACAAGTATTACTTTTGTTGATATTGTGAGCAGGAACATGCACACATAGACATCAAGGGGGCTTGAGCACCTGCCCTTTTTCTTCCTCAAGGACTTTTTTTTTCTTTTTTTTTGTCTTTTTTAAATAAATTAATATATGTATATATGTGTTGAGTGTGTATTTCTGTTTGCACAGCTTTCTCTGTCAAACAAAAAAAAAAAAAAAAAAAAATATCAGGTTGGGTTTATTAACTCTGTCGAGTTCCGATGCCTTGCTCTGCATCTCTGCAGGACAGCAGTGTAGTACACATTGATAGGCACATCAGACAGACAGACAGACAGACAGAGAGCCGCAGAAGTGAAGCCCTCCCTCTCTTTCCAGTTGTGTTTGTCTTGCTGTGGAGGTGAGTGGTGATGAACAACCCACTAAACCAAATTAACAAAAAATCAAACAAAATTAAAATATATTGCTAACATCAATGACTCATGAGAGAGCTACCATGTAAGTTAGCTAAAGTTTGGCTAATGCAATAGGAAGTCTAGCAGTTTAGATCGTTCTTTCACTGCATGATTCAGTCAGGCACGGCGCCAGAATTTTTTCTCTTCTGATGCTGGGGGGATGGGTAGGGGGTTTAGACCAATATCTGGGGGTGCTAAGAAAATATATGACATTTATGACATCAGAGTTACTTCATTTTTTTTTTTTTTGTGAACAATTGTTTTTATTAAGCAGACGTTTCAGTACGATACAAAATATGACACACCAATCCAGACTGCCGCCATGCCCCCACCCACCAACCCACCAGGCAGACCCACACTGTGCCAAGAAAAACAAGACACTGTAGTGGAGAGGAGTACAAAGTGCAATACTCAATCACAAAATAAATAAAAAATATACACAAATTCAAAATAAATTTTACATCAGAAAGAAGATACTAAAGATTTAACAATGTCAAAAATAGCACTCCAGGTTTTCAAAGTTTTTGTCTTTGCTCCATGAATACGAGCTGTAGATAATTCCATAGAAACAATGTCAAGCAGAGATAAGCCCCATACACGTCTGGTCACTGAATGGGGAGGAACCCAGCGACTGACTAACTTTTTTTTGCAGCAGTAAGAGCAGCTAAAAGTAAGTTTCTCTGGTGCGGAGATTGAGACAATATTGAAAAATTATTTAAAAAGAAAAGATCTGGAGTCAAAACCACATCCTTTTCTAATAGGAATGATATATCATGAGCAAACTGAGACCAGAAAGAAGAAAGTGCAGAGCATTCCCCAAAAAATTTTTTATATGTACCGAGTGCCCCCTGTGGACATAAATTGCAACTTGGGGAAGGTGACACATGCATATAGAAGCGTTTTAAAGGGGATAGATAGAGTCTGTGTAATAATTTCCAATGGATCATCTGATGATTTGGATTTTTTGAGGATGATATTATTGTCTCCCAAATTTGATCAGAAAATAAAGTTTGTAAGTCACCGCTGATATCCTTAGACCAGATAGTTGTTATGGATAATGGTTTGTATGATTCTTTGAGGAGAAAAGAGTAAATAACTGAAGCAGAAATAATAGAATTATCAGTGGGGAGAATAACTTTCCGCAAGGGATGTACAGGCAGTTGTGCATCCCAGGGAACTCCATATGTGCGAAGCGCTGACCTAATGCGAAGATACATGAAAAAGGAGGTACCTGGTAGATTAAAAAGAGTCTTGATGTCTTGAAATGATTTCAGGCCTTTGTCATCATAAATGTCACCAAAGGAATTTACTTTACATTTAATCCATTGTGGACAGTAAAATGGGTTTTTACCTGATAAAAAATTATTATTATGGAACAAGGGTGAATGACGATGCCACCTCAAGTTTGACGTCAGAGTTACTTCATGAAGAAATTGTCGTTTTTGTCTAAATTGTCGTTTGAATAGTCTAGCTAAACCGGGGCTATTCAAAATTATGATGGGGCTATAGCCCCCCCTAGCCCCGGTGTAGCGCCGTCACTGGAATCAGTTGATTAAAATGCATTTAGATTGATCAGAAAATTCAAGATATGGGAGCAGAAATGTATATATTTATTTCATATATTTAATCAGTATCACCCAAATGTAATATTGATTTAATACAGCAGTTCAGTAAACAATAATTTAATATTAAGACGCTTATGTTGTTGACACAATATTGACTGTTTTTGCTCTATTTCGCCAACAAATATAATTAAAAAAAAAACAGGTATATATAAATATAAAAAAAACAACAGGTATAACCACTGAAAACAGCAGGGAAAAAAAAAATCACATTCTGAATTGTTCTTTGTGTTTTACTTTTGGATCAAAATGTATATGCGCATAAGTTTTAAAACTGATCAGAATTATAGGTCAATTAAAGGAAATGTTAAAGGCCTAGTTCACCCACAAATGAAAGTTTGCTGTTAATTTACTCAGCCTCAGGCCATCCAGGATGTAGGGGGCTTTTTTTTTTCTTCAGTAGAACAGTAAAGAAGATATATAGCAGACATACTGCAATGCTGCTTTTTTCCATCGGTGGTTAAGACTGTGGGGACTTTATAAAATAAAGTTATTAACTCTGCTCTCATTTCACAGTTAAACCTCCACTCTAGACAAAGGTGAGAGTCGATGGTTGTCAAGTGTCAAAGCCAGTGGAACATGTTTCTGTTTTTGGTTTAGCACTTCATCAGTTGAGTTTAGTTACTGCATAGTGTTATTAAATTATTATTATTGTTGATAATTATTATTTATTTACAATGAATCTGGAAATAGTGCTTAAGTTTTGTCTGTTCACACAGTCATAAACTCCAAATTCTTAATCAATAAAAATTAATAAAAATAAAAATTATAAATAAATTATTTTTGGTATTGAAGCAAAATGCTGTTTATAGCTATTATAGAGGGACTCTAGTGATAAACAGCTAAACATCTTTCTCATAGATTACCAAGTGACGTGCTTAAACACACACAAAAACATACACATGGAAATATGTATTCATAATGAAGCAACTCTATAATAAACATATTTTATAAATCGCTTCATTATGAATTCCAGGTTATAACAACTGAAATGTGTTCTTAGAATAAGTTTTTTTTTTTCATAACTGTCAAGTCAGGACAAGTATTTTGTGAGTTTTTAATATTTAATATAATATTAATATTGTTATTTTATATGTATTATGTCCTATTTACATACTGAGAAACTAATTGTTACAGGAAGGCATTAAAGGTATCTTTTCAAGCATGAGTCTAAATAACGTTACATTTAAACTATAAAGATAAGTTTTTTTTTCCATCTAGAATATAATTCTGTCATTCATTTATCACATTTTAATTTTTATTTTTTATCGTTATTCCTGATTCCTATACAAATAGATGTTTTCTCTAAATAAAACATATTTTAAAAACTCCAGCAGACTCTACATATTTTAAACAGGTCAAAAAAAAAATAAAAAAAAAAAAAACACTGAGGGCTGAGTTAGAGAAAAGTACAAGCCACAGCATTTCACTCTAGCAGACTTTAACATCTTATGAGCATTTAACTCTTGTTTTAAAATACTGATTTCATTATAGGCATCAATTAAACCATCTTGACAAATAAACAGTCATCTGTATCATATTAAATGTAACCTCTTCTTTAAACAATCTTGAACATTTAACCTCTTCTTGATCCAACAACACTGAAAACACAACCGATCAGGCTTCACACAAATAATGAATAACGTGCACACACTCCATTCTAAGGTCAAAGTGGTTGAAAAAGTAACATCCACATCGACAACCTCACAGATAAAAAGATTTCAGCAGATACTGATAAAAACCATGATTCCAAAACAAAACTGTTTCAAATGACAAAGAAACCAACTAGAAAAAAAAAAAAAAACCTAAACACGCATTTCATCTGAAGCAGGAGATTGCAAATGTTTCAATGTCTCCAACACCAAAATATGATGATTCTCTCCAGGACCCACTAAGGCAGGTACATAATTTCATGTGTAAAACATTAATACAACATTTAGTCAAGTCAAGTCTGCTTTATTGTCAATTCTTCCACATGTACAGTACATGCATACAGAGAATCGAAATTGCGTTACTCTCAGACCCCAGTGCATACAGATAACACTAACAGTAGAGCCTAAAAATCTAGATCAAATATAAAATATAAGATAAAACGTCTTTAAAAAAAAAGACATAATAGAAAAAAAAATAATAAAAATAAGGTTAAATAAAAGCAGTGCAAGGCACATGGCAGATAGAGTGCAAACCAGTGAACAAACAGTGCAGATAAAAAAAGATTTTAGTGCATAAAAAATAGCTTATTTTGTCTGATTAAAGTGACAAAGGGCCTCCAAGAGCAGTTATTTTATTTAAACTGACTGATGAGGTGGTAGAATGACGTCAGTTCCAATGTGTGAGAATGAGGTAGTGGGAGCAAAACCAATGCTGCACAAAGTGACTGGTGCATGTCATGTCGTGATGTTAGAAGGAGGGGGGGCATGACCTGGAGATGGGATCTGGGGTCTATAGTTCAGTGCC
>NC_056618.1:28145499-28145608 GCF_018340385.1 Cyprinus carpio
CTAGATGTGTGAGTGCTGAGTGGAGGGTAGTTGAGATGGCATCATCGGTCGACCAGTTGGACCAATATGCAAACTGAAATGAGTCCAGGGAGGGGGAGGGCAGACTTCA
>NC_056618.1:28145772-28145857 GCF_018340385.1 Cyprinus carpio
TGAGTTCTGCTGCACAGTCTCTCAGTACACGCCCAGGAATGTTGTCAGGACCCAGAGCTTTGCATGCATTGATCCTGCTGAAGCA
>NC_056618.1:28146218-28219076 GCF_018340385.1 Cyprinus carpio
CAGTAACTTCGTTGTAGGACGGCTGGTGATGTAGGCAGTGACAGTCTCCGAGTACTCCTGGAGGTCAGTGGTGTTATTGTAAATGGCAGCCTGCTTAAACATATTCCAGTCAGTTGTATCAAAGCAGTCTTGAAAATGGATCTGTTTCTACGAACTGGTTTGGCGACTTTATGGCCGGTCTCTGTGGCTGCGGGCATTAGCATGACAGTGATGTGGTCTGAGGCACCAAAGGTGGGGAGGGAGGGCGCTTTGTAGCTCCTCTCTGTGTGGTGTAAACAAAGTCTAAAATGTTATTATCATTTGTTAGAAAGTTAATGTGTTGGTGTATTTTTGGAAACACACTCTTTAAGTCAGCATGGTTGAAATCCCCAGCTATGATGAGAAAAGCATCGGGGTCTGCTGTCTGCTGCTCACTGATGTGCTGGTACAGTTCATTTAGTGCATCGTTCCTGTTGCTGTTGTTGTTGTTCGGGGGAATGTAAACCAAAACGAGCAGTATGGCAGTATATTCCCTTGGCAGATAGAATGGCCAGCACTTAATAATCAAAAACTCCACCAGGGGTGAGCAGTGTTTGCAGATCACAACAGCATCGCGGCACCACGCGTCATTGATGTAAACACAAAGCCCGCCGCCGCGGGTTTTTCCTCCCACGACGAGAGCTCTGTCTGCTCGATAGCACGTCAGTTGGTCGAGCTGAATGGCGCAGTCCAGAGCGGCTGTTGCTGAACCATGTTTCCGTGAATACAAAAACACAACAGTCTCTTACAGTCCTTTGAGTTGAGCGTAGTAATCGGGATGAAGTCAGTTTATTGTCCAAAACGTCGTTAGCCAGTGCGATGGTGGGGATAGATGGCTTGTGGGTTAGCGTTAGCCTGCCCGGATACCTCAGCGCTTACCCCTCTTCTGCTTCCTCTCACGCGCTTGTAAGCCTGCGCAATGGATGAAGATGCAGCAGTGGGGGGTGTGATGATGTAGGCCTCGGGCAGTCAAGATCTGCATAGCTGTTCAGCGTGCGCAGTTTAACTCTAAAAAATGCACCTCTGCCGACATCCAGCAGAAACTCCGCGACTGTATCTTGGCAGCTTAAGGGCAGATAGGCGATGGCGGCGTACAAAAAACCTGCGACTCACAAGACAAAAAACCGCGAAAACACCCATTCTGTCGGGACACAGAAAGCCGCTAAGCTTGTGAGCTGGCGCCGCCATCTTGAGTACATCTTGAGTATATAATGAACAACAAGTGTCTACTTAATAGAAAGTAAATATTTTCAATGCTGTATTTTCTACACATTATTAGAGTAGGCTACTGTTACATGTTAATCCTTAAAAGAAATATAAAAGCATTCAGTTAAATAAAATAATTATGATATTTCTTTTCTTTAGAAAGCAGAATGGAAAATGAACAATATGAATGAATGATAATATATCCCCCCACCCCCTTTTTTAAGTTAAGAACTTTCCCGTAAATGCCAGTTTGAAAACCCTGATCCGAATTAAACATCAAGAAAAAGTCAACAAAATAAATGTAAAAACAGTCGTGTGTTCATGACTTCAGCAGGTTTAGAGCTGTGTAGCTGCTGCTGGATTGGTTGAACTGAATATTTTTACACAGTTTGGAAAAGCTGAACAAAAATGAACCAAAATGAAGAAAGCCATTCCACTTGTCAGCAAGAACCCTCATTCCTATCAAGACAGAAATAAATTTTACTGATAATAATAATAATAATAATAATAATAATAATAATAATAATAATTCCTTACATTTATATAACGCTTTTCTAGGCACTCAAAGCGCTTTACATTGTCAGGGGGTATCTCCTCATCCACCACCAGTATGCAGCATCCACCTGGATGATGCGACGGCTTAGCTCCATAGTGCGCGCCAGAACGCCCACCACACACCGGCTTACTGGTGGAGAGGAGACAGAGTGATGAAGCCAATCAGCTGGATATGGGGATTGTTAGGGAGGCCATGATGGTCAGAGGCCAATGGGCTTAATTTAGCCAGGATGCCGAGGTCACACCTCTACTCTTTTCGAAAGACATCCTGGGATTTTTAATGACCACAGAAAATCAGGACCTTGGTTTAATGTCTCATCCGAAGGATGGTGCTTGTTGACAGTATAGTGTCCCCATCACTACACTGGGGTGCTAGGATAAGGATGGATTCACAGTTTTTTAAGAGTAAACAGTCCCGATGATGTTCTGTAACTTGTGTCTGCTGTAGATCAGTGTTGAGTTGTGATTGTTCTGCTGACCTTCTGATTCCAACAAATTTACAACCTGTCCTCCAACTAATACGCTCGTCTAGGTCATTTGTCCAAATCCCTGAAATACGACCCATCAGAGCGTATACTACAATTGCGCCCCTATCGGCAAAAGGTCGTTTTTCATATTAATGTTTTGTACTCTTTTATTTGCACTGTGATTTGCGTTTAGTTGTAGCTCAGTTGGTAGATTATTGCGTTATACCTTGATATGCAATCATGCTATCATGGGTTCGATCCCAGAGAGCGGACGTCCACATAAAATGTATATGCTCAATAAATCATAATTTAGCATGATTTCTGTGAGGGGTTGGGTTTAGGGGGGTGGGCTTAGGTGTGGTCATTCGAACTAATAAGCCACCTAGTAAAATATATAATTTTAATTACTGTGAGATCGGTGTAAAAAGTCCACACATTGCATTTAAATAAACGTGCATTTTGATTGGTAAATCAAAAATCAAATTCACTGAAGATGAATCTAATGACGTTATACGTCATTTCATGACGACAGACGCAACGCCTTACTGTCATTATTTTTATATGCCAGCTAGAGGCAAAGCTTAACTTTAAAAGCGTAAATATAGGTAAGTAATAAGGTTTTAACACAAAACAACCCATATAAACATAACATTTTATTAGGACACACTACAAACAAAACATTTAAAAATCCAAAAAATAAATTTATAATACACAGTCGTGGCCAAAAGTTTTGAGAATTACATAAATATTAGCTTTCAAAAAGTTTGCTGCTAAACTGCTTTTAGATCTTTGATTCAGTTGTTTCTGTGATGTACTGAAATATAATTACAAGCACTTCATACGTTTCAAAAGCCTTTTATAGACAATTACATGACATTTATGCAAAGAGTCAGTATTTGCAGTGTTGGTCCTTCTTTTCAGGACCTCTGCAATTCGACTGGGCATGCTCTCAATCAACTTCTGGGCCAAATCCTGACTGATAGCAACCCATTCTTTCATAATAACTTCTTGGAGTTTGCCAGAATTAGTGGGTTTTGTTTGTCCACCCGCCTTTTGAGGATTGACCACAAGTTCTCAATGGGATTAAGATCTGGGAGTTTCCAGGCCATGGACCCAAAAATTTCAACATTCTGGTCCCCGAGCCACTTAGTTATCACTTTGCCTTATGGCACGGTGCACATTGTGCTGGAAAATGCATTGTTCTTCACCAAACTGTTGTTGGGTTGTTGGAAGAAGTTGCTGTTGAGGGTGTTTTGGTACCATTCTTTATTCATGGCTGTGTTTTTGGGCAGAATTGTGAGTGAGCCCACTCCTTGGATGAGAAGCAACCCCACACATGAATGGTGTCAGGATGCTTTACTGTTGGCATGACACAGGACTGATGGTCGCGCTTCACCTTTTCTTCTCCGACAAGCCTTTTTCCAGATGCCCCAAACAATCGGAAAGGGGCTTCATCGATGAATATGACTTTGCCCCAGTCCTCAGCAGTCCATTCACTATACTTTCTGCAGAAGATCAATCTGTCCCTGATGTTTTTTTTTTGAGAGAAGTGGCTTCTTTGCTGCCCTTCTTGACACCAGGCCATCTTCCAAAAGTCTTCGCCTCACTGTGCGTGCAGATGCGCCACACCTGCTGCTGCCATTCCTGAGCAAGCTCTGCACTGGTGGCACTCGATCCCACAGCTGAATCCTCTTTAGGAGAGCGATCCTGGCGCTTGCTGGACTTTCTTGGACGCCCTGAAGCCTTCTTTACAAGAATTGAACCTCTTACCTTGAAGTTCTTGATGAACCTATAAATTGTTGATTTAGGTGCAATCTTAGTAGCCACAATATCCTTGCCTGTGAAGCCATTTTTATGCACTGCAATGATGGCTGCACGCATTTCTTTGCAGGTCACCATGGTTAACAATGGAAGAACAATGATTTCAAGCATCACCCTCCTTTTAACATGTCAAGTCTGCCATTCTAACCCAATCAGCCTGACATAATGATCTCCAGCCTTGTGCTCGTCAACATTCTCACCTGAGTTAACAAGATGATTACTGAAATGATCTCAGCAGGTCCTTTAATGACAGCAATGAAATGCAGTGGAAAGCTTTTTTGGGATTAAGTTAATTTTCATGGCAAAGAAGGACTATGCAATTCATCTGATCACTCTTCATAACATTCTGAGTATATGCAAATTGCTATTATAAAAAACTTAAGCAGCAACTTTTCCCTAAAAATTAACTCACCAAAAGCCAAAAAATAAATTTATAATACAAATATTTTTACAGATGGCTAAAAATTAACTCACCAATCAGTACAATGATCAGAAGTCCGTTCATCAGACCTGATATGATAATAATAAACTTCCACTGTGTCTGATTCTGCTTGGTATGTTCAGTCACTGTATGATTGTAACACTCAGTTAACACAGTTAGAGGACTTGGTTCTGAAATAAAATTGTCCACAGTCTGTTACTGTAAAAAGTTACTGGCTACAGGTTTATAGCACGTAAGATAATTATAATATATTATGGAATAATTGTTTTTCATGAGTATTTTAAAAAAATGTAAATATAGTTAATGACTAGTATATGTATGCAAGCAGTGATCATCAACATGTCTTGATCACTGAAGAAGTAATGAACTCACCAGTGAAGTATATTCTGATGCTGTTGCTGAATTTTGGAGGTGTTTCTGTGTGTCACAGTCATGAAACTTCTAATAATTCATCAGCAGTCACATTATTAATAACCAGACGATGTTTTAAACTGCAATGAATATTTCTTTCTGAATATTTTATTATGGTAAAAAGGTAATGTTGAGAATGACTGTAGAATAACTGTTGGAGGATCTGCTGTTTTCAGTAAAATCCAATAAACCTAATTTTCATCAAGATCACAGTTTATGATCACATTTGATCCCAGATCAGTTAATAGATCTGACACTGCATACTGACAACAGATTAATACATCTATAAGATAAAAAATAAATAACCCCATGTGTCATGCATAGCATAAAACTATAATTTTAATAGTTATAAAGCACGTAAATATAGTGATATCATGTAAAAAACTCACAGAGCTGAAGCTGAATGATCTTCATCTTGTTGTTGCTTAAGACACTTAAGTATGAAATCTGCTTCCCTCCAAACACTGAAGATGAATCTACTGCAGCTCTAAAGCAAAAAAAAAAAAAAAAAAACAGGAAGACAAAAAAAAAAAAAAAAAAAAAAAAAAAACAACTTCCCACATCAAGAGGAAGCCAAAGTCAAATCTGCTCTGTTCTCAACACTTAATTCCCCCTCGCCATCATAATTCTATTAAGTTTAACATGTTTGATGTTTCTCAAATATTTGGTATATTTCTCAGATTATGTGTAAAATTATCAAATTCTCATCTATTCAGGACACTCATGTTGTGTGTGTTTGAAGGCTGGTATCTGGATCCTGACACTCTTGGTTGGTTTGGTTTCAGTTTAATGTCAGGTTTTTGTCTTTTGTTGTGAGCACATGGTTCAGTTTTGACGCACCTGTGCCCACTGGAGGCAGTGGACAGGGGTTTCATGGGCACTCTGACCTGTTTGTGGCTATGCAGCAAACTGTGATTCACTGTGTTGTGATACCTTTCTATCATTGACAGCATTGTATTTTTCAGCAGCTAGCGAATCTGTGTGATCAGATCAGATAGGCTAGATGGGCTTTGATTTTCTAGCTAAGACTCATCGTTTTGATGTTCTGATCCATTTTTCTAGTCATCACTATTTGTTTCTAAGTCCTTCAGATCTTTTTGCATGCCCATTTTACCTCGATCCAACACATGAAATTCAAGAACTGACTACCAGACGAAGTTATGGGAATTATACGAAGGCTGTTTAATAAGATATGGAGAGAAGGCAAATTGTCTCATAATTGGAAAAGTGCTTTGATATTTCCTTTTAGTAAGCCAGATAAAAACCCAGACAATGCAGGGAATTACAGGCCTATACCGTTACTATCTCACCTGTGTAAATGGATGGAAAAGGTAACAGTTCATAGACTGTCATATTAGTTAGTACAGATTGATTAGTGCTCAACAAAGGGGTTTTCGTAAAGGTAGATCTATAATAGAGGCCCTTGTGAAAGTCAGTAATGAAGCTGAAAAAACAATTACAAACCCGATTCCAAAATGACACTACACAAAACAAAATAAAAAAAAAAAAGGAATGGAATAATTTACAAATCTCATACACATATTTCATTCACAATAGAATATAGATAAAATATCAAATGTTGAAAGTGAGATATTTTGAAATGTCATGCCAAATATTGGCTCATTTTGGATTTCATGAAAGCTACACATTCCAAAAAAGTTGGGACAGGTAGCAATAAGAGGCCAGAAAAGTAAAATGTACATATAAGGAACAGCTGGAGGACCAATTTGCAACTTATTAGGTCAATCGGCAACATGATTGGGTATAAAAAGAGCCTCTCAGAGTGGCAGTGTCTCTCAGAAGTCAAGATGGGCAGAGGATCACCAATTCCCCCAATGCTGCAGCGAAAAATAGTGGAGCAATATCAGAAAGGAGTTTCTCAGAGAAAAATTGGGGTATGAATGGGTGGAGATAAACAGTCATTACTGTATATACACAGGGCCTTAATACAATCATGTTTTGACTGTACTGTAGGTGTATTGCATATGTAGCAGCAGCTAAGAGTGTCCTGGAAAAACTACACAGAATACAGTTCAGAGCTCTTAGACTTAGTGTTGGTGCTAATAAAACATCTCCTATTAATGCGTTACTTGTAGAAACTAAAAAACTACCATTATACTTAAGACGAGTAAAGCTGTCACTAAAATGCTGGGTTAAGTTAAAAGGATCTGGGAAAGAACATCCTGCTGCAGAGGTCTTATGTGATTGCTGGGACTATTCACAAGAATGAAAAGGTAAAGGATTCGGCTGGAATATTTATACAGTAGTGAAAGATTATGGTTTAAAGAGACATAGACCCCTGGAAGAAATAGCATAGGACCCCTGGAAGAAAGACCTCAAAGAATTATGATATATTCTGATTCTGTTGCAGCACTCAATAGTTTGAATTCAATGGAAACAAGAGATGATTTATTCAAAGAGATATCCATAATAATGCTATGTATAGAGAGAATTGGAATTAGTGTACGGGGTTCCAGCTCAAAATAGCGTAGAGGACAATGAGATGGCTGATTTGATTGCAAAGAATGTACTGAAACTAAAGGACGAGAAAATAAGGAAAGTCCCCTTTGGTAAAGGTGAGGCCAGATCATTAGTTAATATAGCAGTGAGGGAATCATGGCAGAAAAAGTGGGACACAGATAACAAAGGGCTAACAATATTATAAAATTCAGAAATTGATTAATGTCAAGGTTTTTAAAGGGAAATGCAGAAGAGAATAAGTTATTATATTAAGATTTAGACTTGGACGTACTGGTTTAAAAGGAACCTTGTTTCTATTGGGAAAATGTCTTAAAGATACAGGGTTAGCGCACAGTATATAGATTTATTTTATTTTATTTTTTTCATGTAAAGTACATGAAGCCTTAAAGTGTCACACCCTGGTACAGTAGGTGGCGGTATGCACCTGAACACGTTGGTTTTGACATGCCGTTAAAACCACTAAGTAAGAGAGAGAGAGAGAGAGAGAGAGAGAGAGAGAGAGAGAGAGAGATTTGCTTGATTTGAGCCTTAACCCTTTGATGCACAACATGGGTCTAAAGTGACCCGACTGAATTTATATTTTCTGTATCTTTGCAAGAAATGAATTTCATCATTCAGTATTCCAGGAATTCCTCAATTAGGCTAACTTGTTTTTTTTTTTCTTTATCATCGCAAATCCTTATTTTAATTTTTCCTTTCTTATAAACAATTTTGTATCACTACCCCTCTAATGCAAAAATGGGCCTAAAATGACCCATATTCATTCCCTATGTTATTTCAATCATGGTTGAGTGTTTCTTTGCTCAATCTTTGAATGAAATGCATTTTATCATTTATTATTCCAGGTATTCATTAAATCTTGGTTTTGATTTCCACAAATGTTTATTTTACCTTTTTACTTTATAAACAAACAGAGTTTTTGTATTTCTACATCAATTTTACACACATATTTTTTAAACCTTTGATATTTGCTAATTATTTGCAAGTATGAACATATTAACTATAGAAAACTATTCAGCTGCCCCACATTTCACAACTCAACATGGCTGCTTTTGTATATTTGATGCATGTAAGTCTTATTTTATAATTTATTACCAGAGAAAATATTTGATAAATTGTGAAAGATATTTGGATATAATATTTGAATGCTAGGCTAAATTTTTCTTGACCTTGAAATCCATTATTAGTGAGAAAGAGAAACCAATACTATTAGCTGTATCATCGCTGTCAGGTGAAAACCTTGTATCTTCATAGTTCCTAAGTTTTATTTGTTGCCATAAGTGTCTGTTAGTGTTCCTGAAAAGTAACAGTTTTGCACATACAAGGTTTCTATCTGACAGTGATGATATATTATAAGTATATAAGTAGACCCTTAGTTTCCTGGCCAAATATGCCCATTGGCCTCTGATCATCATGACCTCCTAACCATTCCCATATGTACTGGCTTCATCACTCTGTCTCCTCTCCAGCACTAAGCTGGTGTGTGGTGGGTGTTCTGGCACACTAAGGCTGCCGTCGAATCATGCAGGTGCTACAGACTGGTGGTGGATGAGGAGACCCCCACACACAATGTAAAGTGCTTTGAGTGCTTAGGAAAGTGCATTATAAATGTAATGAATTATGATTGTTATTATTTATTAATTATAAATAATAATAGTATATATTTGAACAACTGTTTGATGTGCATTTGAAAATATTTGTGTGCTTTTGATTTTCTTTATCCAGAGTCTCCATATGGCTGTTCTTAGTTATTCTAGATGAATGGCTGAAATGGTTGTAGAGATGCTACAAAAAGAACAGGATGAGGAAGATCGGGCAATTCTTAGTCCTGATTCAGAGTCTGAAGTAAATTATCCTAATCACATAAACTATACTAAACAGGAAAAATCACCAGTCTGGAGTTGTTGGTGTAAATCCAGCTGTCCAAGATGAAGAAGACTCATTTCATGACACTGAAGACTTTTCTGATGAGTCATCTAAAAGGAAACTCCAATAGATCCATACAAATAGATTGAGTAAAAATGGTTCACATCTACTCATGTAAGAGGAGAACACGGAGGTGGCCCATGGCGCTGTGACACAATGTGCTGGTTGTTGCCACCCTCAGTGCCTACACCACGGGCAACTAATGTTGGTCCTGGAGAGCCACAGTCCTGAGAGTTCAGTTCCAACCCTAATAAAACACACCTGAACAAGCTAATCAGCACGATGAACAGGTACGTTTGATTAATTCTGACTGAAATGATGTTTGGAGAGTGGTTCTCTGTGTATTGCTTGACTTTAGCCTTATAATAGATTGTGCATTAATAAAGGATCGATTGTGTATTAAGGGTCGGTTGTGCATTAAGGGTTGGTTCTGCATTAAGGGTCGATTGTGCATTAAGGGCTGGTTGTGCATTAAGGGTCGGATGTGCATTAAGGGCTGGTCGTGCATTAAGTGTCGGTTGTGTATTAAGTGTCAATTGTGTAGTATGTGTCGGTTGTGCATTAAGGGCTGGTTGTGCATTTAGGGTCGATTGTGCATTAAGGGCTGGTCGTGCATTAAGTGTCGATTGTGTATTAATTGTCAATTTTGTATTATGTGTCAGTTGTGCATTAAGGGTCGGTTGTGTATTAAGGGTCGATTGTGCATTAAGTGTCGGTCGTGTATTAAGTGTCAATTATGTATTAAGTGTCGGTTGTGTACTAAGGGTTGGATGTGCATTAAGGTTCGTTTGTGCATTAAGGGTCAATTGTGCATTAAGGGTCGATTGTTGCATTAAGGGTCAGTTGGGCAATGGGGCCAACTGTGTATTAAGGGTCGGTTGTGTATTAAAGGCCGGTTAAGTATTAAGTGTCAGTTGTGTATTAAGGGTCAGTTGTGCATTAAGGGCTGGTTGTGTATTAAGGGTCAATTGTGCATTAAGGGTCGATTGTGTATTAAGGGTCGTTTGTACTATTCATTATTGTGCATTTAGGTCGATTTGTCGCTCCAAACCCGTCGGAGACCTCCGCTCATCTTCGAACACAGCAAAGATATTTTAGATTTAGTCCGAGAGCTTTCTGTCCCTCCATTGAGAATGTATGTACGGTATACTGTCCACGCCCAGAAAGGTAATAAAAACATCTTCAAAGTAGTCCATGTGACATCAGAGGGTCCGCGAATTTTTTGAAGCATCGAAAAATACATTTTGGTCCAAAAATATCAAAACTACGACTTTATTCAGCATTGACTTCTCTCCCGGTCTGTTATGAGCGCCGCTCACAACACTGCAGTTTAGTGATATCCGGTTCAGCGAACTAATCACTCGATGTAACCGATCTTCTTGAACCAGTTCACCAAATCGAACTGAATCGCTTTTGAAACGGTTCGGCGTCTCCAATAAGCATTAATCCACAAAATGACTTAAGCTGTTAACTTTTTTTAACATGGCTGACACTCCCTCTGAGTTCAAATAAACCAATATCCCGAGTAATTCATTTACTCAAACAGTACACTGACTGAACTGCTGTGACGAGAGAACTGAAGATGAACACCGAAGCCAGATAACGAACGAAACATTGACTCGTTCTCGAGTCAAGACCGCTTTCTGGTCGGACGCCCGTGCCGGTGTCGAGAACCGAGACTGATGATACTGCGCATGCGTGATCATACGACACACAGGCGCTGAACCGAAACTGGTTCTTGTGGTTATTGGATTCGCACCGATTTCTGTGCTAATGTTATGACGCGGGGACCGAAGGCTTCATTCAAGGGCATCACGGCATGAAGTCATTACGCGAGCCGCAAAAGAAACTGATGAACCGTTTTTCTGCAACCGGTTTTATTGACTCAAACTGTCCTAAAGTAACTGGTTCGCGGAGAAAACAGAAACTCGCCATCAATTCCTGGTGAAATCACGAAAACCGATGCTAACCGGTTCTGTCGACCTCGGGAACGAGTCATAGTTTACGTTGCGTTATCTGGCTCGGATCCATTCTGCTTCAGTCAGTCGGTGTACTGTTTGAGTCAATCGATTCTCTGCCGGGAATATGGTGTTATGATTGAACCTCCGAGTGATTTTCAGTCCATGTTTAAAAAGTTTTAAACATCTTAAGTCATTTTTGTTGATTAATGCCTATTGGTTGTACGCGAACCGTATTCAAACAATTCAGTTTCGGATTTGGTGAACTGGGTTCAAGAAGCACCGGTTACATCGCGTGTATTCGTTCGCGCAACGGATAGTCACTAAACTGCAGATGTTTGAACGCGCTGCATAACAGACCCTGGAGTGATCCAGTGTTGAATAAGAGCGTAGTTTTTTGACAATTTTTGGACCAAAATGTATGTTTCGATGCTTCAAAAATCTAACTGGACCGCTCATGATGTCACATGGACTACTTTTGAAGATGTTTTTTATTACCTTTCTGGACGGGGACAGTATACCGTATATACATTCTCAATGGAGGGACAGAAAGCTCTCGACTAAATCTAAAAATATCTTAAACTGTGTTCAAGATGAACGGAGGTCTTACGGGTTTGGAACGACATGAGGGTGAGTCATTAATGATATAATTTTAATATTTGGGTGAACTAACCCTTTAAGGGTCAGTTGTACATTAAGGGCTGGTTGTGCATTAAGAGTCGATTGTGCATTAAGGGTCGATTGTGTATTAAGGGTCGATTGTGCATTAAGGGCAGGTTGTGCATTAAGTGTCAGTCATGCATTAAGTTTCGGTTGTGTATTAAGTGTCAATTGTGTATTAAATGTCAATTGTGTAGTATGTGTCGGTTGTGTATTAAGGGTCGGTTGTGCATTAAGGGTCAATTGTGCATTAAGGGTCGGTTGTGCATTAAGGGTTGATTGTGCATTAATGGTTGATTGTGTATTAAGGGTTGGTTCTGCATTAAGGGTCGATTGTGCATTAAGGGCTGGTCGTGCATTAAGTGTCGGTTGTGTATTAAGTGTCAATTGTGTAGTATGTGTCGGTTGTGCATTAAGGGCTGGTTGTGCATTAAGGGTTGATTGTGCATTAAGGGCTCATCGTGCATTAAGTGTCGGTTGTGTATTAAGTGTCAGTTGTGTAGTATGTATCGGTTGTGCATTAAGGGTTGATTTTGTATTAAGGGCTGGTTGTGCATTAAGGGTCGATTGTGTATTAAGGGTCAGTCGTGCATTAAGTGTCGGTCGTGTATTAAGTGTCAATTATGTATTAAGTGTCGGTTGTGCATTAAGTGTCGGTCGTGTATTAAGGGTCAGTCGTGCATGAATCGTCCTTGTACATAAAGGGTAAATTATGTATTAAGTGTCGGTTGTGCATTAAGTGTCGGTCGTGTATTAAGTGTCAATTATGTATTAAGGGTCGTTGTGCATTAAGGGTAAATTGTGTATTAAGTGTCTGTTGTGTATTAAGGGTCGGTTGTGCATTAAGGGCTGGTTGTGTATTAAGTGTCAGCTGTGCATTAAGGGTCGGTCATGCATTAAGTGTCGGTTGTGTATTAAGGGTTGGTTGTGTATTAACGGTCGGTTGTGTATTAAGGGTCGGTCATGTATTTAAGGTTGATCGTGTATTAAGGGTCAGTTGTGCATTAAGAGTCGGTTGTGCATTAAGTGTCGGTTGTGCATTAAGGGTCGATTGTGTATTAAAGGACCAATTGTGCATTAAGGGTCGATTGTGCATCAAGGGTCAGTTGTGCATTAACGGTCGATTGTGCATTAAGGGTCAATTGTGCAATGGGGCCAATTGTGTATTAAGGGTCGGTTTTGTATTACAGGTCGGTTATGCATTAAGTGTCAGCTGTGCATTAAGGGTCGTTTGTGCATTAAGTGTCAGTTGTGCAGGGTCAGTTGTGTATTAAGAGTTCAGTTGTGTATTAAGGGTCAGTTGTGTATTAATAGTCGGTTGTGTATTAAGGGTCAGTTGTGTATCAAGGGTCGATTGTATATTAAGGCACTGTTCATGTATTAAGGGTCAATTGTGTATTAAGGGTCGGTTGTGCATTAAGGGGCCAATTGTGTATTAAGGGTCGGTTGTGTATCACGGGTTGATTGTGTATTAAGGCGCTGGTCGTGTATTAAGGGTCAATTGTGTATTAAGGGTTGGTTGTGTATTAAGTGTCGGTTGTGCAGTGTCGGTTGTGCATTAAGGGTTCGGTTGTGCATTAAGGGTCGGTTGTGTATTGCTTATGGTCAGTTCTCTGTTTAATCATTATTGTCAGCCCTATGCTCTTTACTCCTTTAATTTATCCATCCCATACAAAACATAAAAAAAGTATTACACAAATACTAAAGAACAATACTGCAGTTTTTGTTTAGAAAAATGCAGTTTTCTGGACACAAAAATTGCAATAGTGCAGTTTTACTGGAGTACAACTGTGTTTTACCTCAATACATCTGAAGTACTATTGAAATACAACTGCAATAGAACCGCAGTATTACTGCAATACAGCTGAAATAGTACTACAAGCAATAAAACTGCAAGGTACAAAACAACAGTGAATGTCTCAGACAGCAATGCAACAATTAATTATTTTTACTTGTCTTTAAACTTAAATTAAAAGGCTGAAAGTTGGACTAAATGTATTTAGTGTTGATTTACAAATCATGCAATCATGCACATTTCTTCACACAATATTCAGGCAGGTTTAATTTTTTTGAAGAGCTAGAGGGAGTTCAGCTTCCTGACAGCCTGATAAATGAAGCTGTCCTTGAGTCTGCTGGTCCTGGTCCGGAGACTCCGCAGTCTCGTCCCCGATGGCAGCAGACTAAAGAAGCTGTGTGTCGAGTGTGTGGAATCACTTGAAATGCAGAGGGCTTTACGGGTGAGACTCGCTCCATAAATGTCCTGGAGGGAGGGGAGAGAGACACCAATGATCTTCTCAGCTGCTCTCACTATGCGTTGAAGGGTCTTCCGGCAGGACGCGTTGCAGGCACCATACCACACAGTGATGCAGCTAGTCAAGATGCTCTCGATGGTGCCTCTGTAGAAGGTGCACGTGATGGGGGCCGGGGCTCTGGCTCTTCTCAGTTTGCGGAGGAAGTAGAGACACTGCTGTGCTTTCTTAGCCAGTGCTGCTGTGTTGTCAGTTCAGGAGAGGTCCTCTGTGATGTGCACACCTAGGAACTTGGTGCTGATCACTCTGACCATCAACGGTGCGACTGTTGAGAGAGGAGCATGCTGAGTGTGCCTTCTCCTGAAGTCAACAACAATCTCCTTCGTCTTCTCCACATTCAGAGAGAGATTGTTGTCACTGCACCACCCGGCCAGGTGGCTCACCTCGCTCCTGTAGTTTGTCTAATTTCTGTTGCTGATGAGGCCCACTACAGTCGTGTCATCCACAAACTTAATGAAGAGGTTGGAGTTGTGTGACGGTGTGCAGTCGTGTGTCAGCAGAGTGAAGAGGAGGGGGCTCAGCACCAGTGTTGGGCAAGTTACTCTGAAAATGTAATCAAATTACTGATTACTGATTACTCCTTTCAAAAGTAATTGGTTACATTACTAGTTACGTTACTTTTTTTCTCCATGAAATTTATGAAATCCCAGCATTCACGCTCCCAATAAATATTTGTTATTAAAGCATCAACATTTACAGAACACTGTTAACTAAAGCAAGCGGCTGCCAAGCGCAGCATGGTTTGGCTTGGCAGAATGCACTGCCATCATCGCACCACAAATCTTCGTTATAACACAATAAATATAGGCATAATGAATCTTTCATAATGTCTACAATTCATGTGTTATAATGAGAGGATTCGTGAGCACGCAAATTTCAGCACTGCATTGCTCAACGCTGCAAACACATGTTATAACCTAAATAGAAACTCTGCATACGCTTGCACCTGTTAATCGTTTATATTAGTTCATGTTGCTTTTGTGCAATAGATAAATAACAATTTATTTGTTTTAGATATTTTATCTTTAGATATTTCTATTTTGCAGGAGTCCGTAAATCATTTTATTCTCCCGCATCCAGCACACATACGAGTGTCTGCTCTCGCCTATCAAATCTTGTCCCGCGCTGTTCTCTGTTGCGTTGGGTCTCAGCGTAGCAGGTCTCTTAATCCACTGGCACTTGACCCATTACGTGTGCTACATCCTTAAAACACTCCATACATTAAAAAACACAACACTCCATCAACAAATAAATACCTCAGCAACTAACAAAAACCTCTAATTACTAAAAAATACAACAATAAATAACAACAATAACAACAAATTAATCAAATTACAGTAACGCATTAGTTTGAGTAACGATGAGACGGCTTCTTCGACTGCTCAGCACACATCCTTGGGGGGCCCCAGTGTTCTGTGTGATGCTGCTAGATGGAGACGGCTTCTTCGGGACTGGAATGATGGTGGTAGCTTTGAAGCATGTGGGAACAACAGCCTGACTAAGCTTGAGATGCCTAAAAATGTTCAGAAGACATCAGTGAGTTCCACTGGCACAGCCCCTTCAGCACACGCCCCAGGATTGTTTTCTCTCCGCGGTGTTGATCCTGATGAAGGATCTCTCACGCCTGTCCGGGTCAGCATCATCACCCTGGTCACCGGAAGGAGGTAGAGTCTTTCTGTGCAGCGTGGTGCTGCCTTTAAAAACACACACACACACACACACACACACTATAAACATACCTAATGCAGAAAACACACACACACACACACACACATATATATATATATATAAACATACCTAATGCAGAAAAACCACCTCTTTTTCCGAATTGCGTAGATGACCGGGGCGCCTACAGGATTTCTTCCAAGGGTACACACAACAAATTTTTTTTTTTATGGGGGACCAAATGATGAGTGAGAGCATAATGAATGTGTCACACATTTTAAACTCAACAAATTGGTAAAATGCATATATCAAGAGCATGCTCACAGATGAAAAAAGAGAACAAAACAGCGTTGATGCTTGAATGAAGTGGATAGAGCCCTGCACAGGCTTCAAACATAGTGCCCTAGCCAGCCCCCCCCTCTCCAAAAAGCTAGCTATTAATATATTTCAGTTTTGTAAATAAATTAAAATTTATTATATAATGTAAAGTTTTTCTTTTTTATTTTTTTTTATAAAGTTAATTTAGAATTTTTTTTATAGTTAATTTTAGAAAACGCTTAAAGCAATGTAAGCAGTCGTGGCCCACAAACAGTGGAACAACTTAAACTATGCAGTCATTTTTGCTCATAAAGGTAAGAGTAATACATCATTCTAAACTATAAAGGGTCTAGTTTTACACAATATCAACAAAAAAATCCACAAAAATAAAATAAATAAAACAAAAAAAATAAAACAAATCACAACATCAGCTCTTCACAATGATGAACCTAAACTCAGCGAATTGCCTCTGCTTAATTGCCATTGTACAGACATGATAATATATATATATATATATATATATATATATATATACATATACACGGAGTATTCCAGACCCCTTAAATTTTTTCACTCTTTGTTATATATTGCATAATTTGCTAAAAATCATTTAGGGTTCATTTTTTTTTTTCCTCATTATGTACACACACAGCACCCCATATGATTATGAAAAAACACAGAATTGCTTGACATTTTTGCAGATTTATTAAAAAAGAAAACTGAAATATCACATGGTCTGGTTCATTCAGACCATTTGCTGTGACACTCATATATTTAACTCAGGTGCTGTCCATTTCTTCTGATCATCCTTGAGATGGTTCTACACCTTCATTTGAGTCCAGCTGTGTTTGATTATACTGATTGGACTTCTGATTAGGAAAGCCACACACCTGTCTATATAAGACCTTACAGCCTCACAGTGCATGTCAGAGCAAATGAGAATCATGGAGGTCAAAGGAACTGCCTGAAGAGCTCAGAGACAGAATTGTGGCAAGGGCACAGATCTGGCCAAGGTTACAAAAAAAATTCCCTGCTGCACTTAAGGTTCCTAAGAGCACAGTGGCCTCCATAATCCTTAAATGGAAGACGCTTTGGGACGACCAGAACCCTTTCCTAGAGCTGGCCGTCCGCCAAACTGGAGCTTATCGGGGGAGAAGAGCCTTGGTGAGAGAGGTAAAGAAGAACCCAAAGATCACTGTGGCTGAGCTCAGAGATGCAGTCGGGAGATGGGAGAAAGCTGTAGAAAGTCAACCATCACTGCAGCCCCCCACCAGTCGGGGCTTTATGGCAGAGTGGCCCGACGGAAGCCTCTCCCTCAGTGCAAGACACATGAAAGCCCGCATGGAGTTTGCTAAAAAACACAGAAATAAGATTCTCTGGTCTGATGAGACCAAAGATAGAACTGTTTTGGCCTTAATTCTAAGCGGTATGTGTGGAGAGAAAACCAGGCACTGCTCATCACCTGTCCAATACAGTCCCAACAGTGAAGCATGGTGGTGGCAGCATCATGCTGTGGGTTTTTTTTTCAGCTGCAGGACAGGACGACTGGTTGCAATCGAGGGAAAGATGAATGCAGCCAAGTACAGGGAGATCCTAGACGAAAACCTTCTCCAGAGTGCTAATGGACCTAGATGGGTCCGAAGGTCAACCTTCCAACAAGACAATCATGACCCTACGCACACAGCTTCTAAAATAACGAAGGAGTGGCTTCCACCACAACTCTGTGACTGTTCTTGAATGGAACAGACAGAGGCCTGACTTAAACCCAATTGAGCATCTCTGGCGAGACAGAAAAAATGGCTGTTCACCAACGTTTACATCCATCCTGACCAGAAACTGGAGAGTATCGGCCAGGAGAGGAGGAATGGCAGAGGATACCCAAATCCAGGTGTGAAAAACTTGTTGCATCTTTCCAACAAGGATCATGGCTGTATTAGATCCAAAAAGGTGTGCTTCTAACTACTGAGCAAAGGGTCTGAATAACTTAGGACCATGTGCTATTTCAGTGTTCTTTTTTTATACATGTGCAAAAATGTCAACAATTGTGTTTTTTTGTCAATATGGGGTGCTGTGTGTACATTGATTTTAGCAAATGGCTGCAATATAACAAAGAGTGAAAAATTTAAGGGGGTCTGAATACTTTCTGCAACCACACAAAAAAAAATTAAAAATATATTAAAAAAACACTACACAGTTTAAGGTTAAACCTCCACAATATCAAAAAAACAAACACAAATAAACAAACTTATCTTAAAAAAAAATGTGAAGATTAAAAATAAAATGCAATGCAATAGAATTTCTTTTTGAGGTTTAGTCAACTGTGAGAAATGAGATACATAAATGTATAAAGGTATTGGAAAAACACTGTACTCAGTTTAAGGTTAAACCTCCACTCTCTCAAGAGTGATCCTTTTTGTTATTGGCTGTGCATATTTACTGTCTTGGTTGAGAACTTCAGTTTAACCACATCATTGTGCTGTGTGTGTTACATGACCTGGTTAACCACGTGGCTGGTGTGACTCATTTCCAAAGAACAACCTTAGACTTCATTTTTTTTTTTTTATTAGTTTAATTATTATGCATTTCAAAAGAAGGGAAGAAGAACAATTGAGCAAACACAACTTTTTCTAAAATTTTAGACATAAATGGAAGATTTGAAATGGGCCTATAATTTGCCAGTTCACTAGGATCTAGTTATGGTTTCACACACACACACAATAATATATATATATGTGTGTGTGTGTGTGTGTGTGTGTGTGTGTGTGTGTGTGTTTCCACAAAATATTAAGCAGCATGAACACTGACTTCTAAGAGCCATTATTAATATTCATCTTTTCTTCAAAAAATCACAATTATAAAACAAAACAGCCAATCATCCTCTTCTTAATAATACAAAAAAAAATCATATCATCTAAATTAAACTGACAGACTACACTACAACATACAGCAAAATAAAACAAAAAAAAAAATAAAAAAAGATGCTTTCACATGCACTCATAAATGTATAACAGTGAATAAATGACTGGCTACAACAACTACTTTCTACACCCACAACATCACACCACAACTTTATTTTTTCTGACACAACAAAAATAAATAATATCAATACAACACCCAAGCAGTACTCGAAAATTTCCCCAAAAATTAACTAAATACAAAAAACACTACTGAAATCCACAGTTACTATACAGCAGTGATGGAGTACTCGTGATACTGAAATATGACACTACTATACAGTATTTAAGCTTTTATTGATTCTCTTTTTTTTTTTTTTTCTATAAGGGTTTTTAAGCACTAGAAGCTTATCTTCTAGTTAAATGTCTTCAGTCAAAACCTATAAGAATGAAAATGTGAATTTTGCCATCGGATGGCATTGAACATTCAAGAACAATATTTCAGGTTTTTGTTTAGCACTTCAGATGAGTTTAAACAGCATATGTGCAGCTTGTAATGTTGTTTTATTGAATGTATTAAATCTAGATATACAAACAAGGAATTTATTCATCATACAGATAGTAAGTATATTATACCACAGCAGACATAGACATATAACTAAAACATGTATTATTTAACATAAATATATTATGGAAAATAATTATAATTATTTAGTACTTAATAATAGACATTAAACAATACTATCTTTATAACAAACATTAATGGCCCCCCCCCAGTAAATTTATTGTTAGATACAAAGCAGAATTTAAATGAAGCAAGTTGTCACACCAGACTCTTAAACACAACCCCCCACGAAGCTGGACTACATATACAATACAATGTGATAACATGCCCATTTAACCTATGCTGTCTGTTTACACAATCATCCAAACTGTGTCTTTTTCCTGGTCTATACACAAATCGATTAGTCTAAAAAAAAAAAAAAAAAAAAAAAAAAAAAACATTACTGTAACGAATGACAAAACACGCCCAGTCACCCCCCTTAATAAAAGTACTCCTGCATGCTACAATGTAAGGTTATTTATTCTTGGACAGTAAGGAACATTAAGCACACACAATAAAGTGGCATGATATTTAGGAGCATGTTTTTTTTTTTATTTTTTCAAATATGTCGCAGAATGCATGGTTTATGAGGGTTTGTCACATAACTTGTACCTTATTTCGATGTTAATCAGTTTTAAGTTCTTTGGAATTAAACACACTACTCCTGGTCCACTGAACATCAGCGTTATTACAAGTGTTTTTCCAACTGTTGGGTTTTTTCCAATGGCACAAAATATAATGAGACCAAAGGAATTCAACAGTTTTTTTTTTTTCCATAATTCTCTCCACTCCCTCCCCCTCGTTTGACATGATCACAATTCTCAAATTGGACAAAGCTTAATAGGGGGAAAAGGACTCTCCAAATAATGGAAAATACACACATTACAATGTCACCTGTCCATCAGGAAGAGCACTGGATATTTGTTAAATCATTTCCTCAAATGCTATTTTTCTTAAAGAAAGAATATACTCAATGATCAGCAGAATGAGCAGAAGTCAATTCAATCAGAGGAGATTCATGATGATAAATAATTTCAGCCATTGTGTGTGATTCCTGATCAATTAAACTCATAAACTGTCATGATTGTGACACTCAGTTAGTTGAGCGGCTTCTGTAAAGAAAGTGTTCACAATTGTAACATAAGATACTCTCCGTTACAAAGACCTGCCATATAGTGTATACTGGAGCAATCAGTGGGGGGCCACAAGTTATGTCTTTAGTTGTCTAAAAATAAATAAAAATAAAAAGTAACATTAAAAAACGCCTCTCTCCCCAGGCCCCCTATCGTCACAATAGCCCTTAACCACCCCCTAAAATAGTCCTAAGAGCAAAATGAACCCCCTCACCAGTGACCAGTCCGGTATCCGCTCTGCGTGCTGTTGCTGAGTTTTGGAGGGCCGTTTTCTGTGTTCATACAGTAATAAACTCCTAAACCTCATTCAGCAGTTCACATTATCAATAACCAGACGATGTTTAAACTGCCACTGAATATTTCTTTCCTGAATGTATTATTCAAGTAAAAAGGTGGGTGTTTGGGTTGAGAATGACCTGCAGAACTGTTGGAGGATCTGCTGTTTTTTCAAGTAAAATCCAACCTAAACCTCATTTTCATCAAGATCACAGTTTATGATCACATTTGATCCCAAATCAGTTAATAGATCTGCCACTCCATACTGACAACAGATTAAGTACATCTGTAAAAATAAAAAAATAAAAAATTATAAAAAATGATTAGCCTACATGATTAAACACTTTGAAAACTTTGTAACATAAAACAATTTATGAACAAGTGCATGTAAATACATTTTGTAACATGTATAAACTCACAGGGAGCTGAAGCCAAATTACATTCATGCTGTTGTGAATAAAAACACTTCAGAATGAAATATTTCTCCCCACAATAGTTAAGATGAAGTCACTGCAGCTCTGAAGCAGGAAAGACAGGAAATGAAAAGAACTTCCCCACATCAGTCTATGGTCAGACCCTGGGTGACTCGGGTGGAAAAAACTACAATTCACAGCCTATCGAGGGCAGCAGAGAACAACACTGCAGTATCTCATCTGTGCTTCCAACACGGCGCATTATTCAGCTCCTGCAGGCCATACCCCCAATTGTTGTGTTCAAAATCACACCATACCCTCATCATTCCTATTCCATACATTAGTCCAATAATAGTGCAGCTGAAGGGGTAAATGAAAGAGTGATGTGAGTGAATTCAGATTTAATTTTGAACCTCTGTCATGGAAAACTAGCATGTATAAACATCATTAAACTATTAATAATCAATTAAACTACATTTATACAATGTATACTATTCATACTGTACCAACAATCGACCAGTGGTTTGGAAAAATGGCATGAATGGGATGATTAAGCTGCAGGTGGCACCATAATGCATCTCACAGCGCATTATGGGTATTCTCTAGATGTAGAATGTACATCAGTTGTACAACGTCATTATTTCAGTGCATTATGGGATTGAAATGAGTTTGCCTCAGAGTGTTAAAACAAAAATCAAAAAAAGATACACTATGTGAGGGGCCTTCAGGAATGTGATTGAGAACCAATGATCTACAGACATTATCATTTTTATATATTATTGATAAGTTGCAAACAAGATTAACAGTGTTAAAACAAAAAGCAAAAAAGAGTAAAAAATCATAAAAAATAATAATAAAAAACATTTTATATATAATAATTTTCTATTTTAAAAATCATAAAAAAGCAAAAAATCATAAAAAAGCATTTTATTTTCTTGTTTAATTGATATTGTGAATAGCAGATTTTCAGTGTGACCCTGCTCAGGTCTTGTCAGTTGTTTGTCTGAGACATTCTGTTGAATATAGCACTGTTCATTAACAGTATTTTAAATGACGGAACTAATTTAATAAAACAGTTCTGTGAAAAACTTTGATGGTTATACTAACACAAAAAGTCTACAGGTACGAAGGTGCTACAGATTCCTTTTTATTAAAATCATAAAGGTGCTACAGAACCCTTTTTTATTTTTATTTTTTCTGCTGGTTTTGCATGCTCTCTCTCTCGTGCCAATACCTCCCCACACACCAAACTGCCGCCCCCTGCCCTAGATTCACGTGAAGCTGCTTTGACAGTTACAAGACAATTGTTATATGCTCTTGTTTAAATGTGTGTCTACAGTATTTACAGAAACAAAGACCATCATCTGGTGCATACTGTAAATAAAATGTTACCATATATTGTATTCATTCAGTGTCGCAATACTTTATTGGCTATATACACATGGGTTAACATCAGAAAGCTTTAACCTGTTGTCACATGCCATTATATTAACTTCATGCACTTCTCTGGAAGGTGAAGTTGTTCATCCTGAGAAAAGAACTTAAAGGGTTAGTTCACCCAAAAATGAAAATTAGGCTGGGTTTTACTCACCCTCAAGGCATCCTAGGTGTATATGACTTTCTTCTTTCAGACGAATCCAGTTGGAGTCTTTGGTCTTTAAATCTATATCATTGCAGTCAACAGGTGTTGCATTGCTTCAGTCCAAAAGAATTGAAATAAAAAGTGCCCATCCATAATAAAAAAAGTGTCTCACACAGCTCCAGGGAGTGAACAAAGGCCTCTTGTAGCAACTTGATGAATTTTTTTAAGAAAAATATACTTTTTTTAAATAATATTATATTATTAGTAATAATCACTTTAATGTAGCTTGCACCAACAGTTGTACACAGAAGCAGTTCCGGGAGCTGACTCTTAGCAAATAAAGTAAGGAAATAAAGGCCTTCTGTAATGAATGCATGGTTTTAGTAAGACAAATATCCATTTTCAATCGTAATATAAACACTTTTCTCTCACTTCCGGTATCTCTGTCATACATGGAAGCTTTTTTCTGGTGGATGACGCAGCATGAAATGCGCAGCATGGGCACCTCTGAGATATGCTAGTCTCGCGAGTTTGTTTATAGGAGCAAATTAAGCAAAGTTTCCTTACTTTAGCAAAGGAAAAACCAGTCTCCTCTTGGTTTATATTGAAATCATCCAACATTTTTCTTTACAAATCCTCAGTTGTACTTCTAATGAGAAAAGTGTCGTTTTGTTTTGTTCTCTCTCCGCATTCGTCACTAATCACGCAACACCGACGTACTACGACATCTGCCGGAATGGCTTCCGGGTATGACAGATAATGGAAGTAAGAGAAAAGTGTTTATTACGTTTGAAATATGGATATTTTTCTTACAAAAAACTCATGGATTCACTACAGAAGGCTTTTATACACCCACCGGAGCCGTGTGAGGCACGTTTAATTATGAATGCACGAGCTTTATTTGGACGGCTTGTGGACTGTTCAACTGGTGCAACACCCACTGGACTGCAATGATAGAGCTTGGAATAGATTAGATTAGATTAGATTCAACTTTATTGTCATTGCACATGTGGGGTACAAGGCAAACGAAATAGAGTAGAGGGGAAGAAGAAATACAGCATAACATTAGGGGTAAGGGAGGAGGAAAAAAACAACACCCAGATTATGCTCCTTTGGGAGTACATTGTGAGAACAGGGGGAAAAACACCTCAGCAACAAAAAGCACATAATCAATACAGCATAAAACACATGACTGCAACAGGGAGGGGTGAAAAGGGGGGTCGAGGTAATCCAGCACAGGCAAGCAGCCATCCAGTCCTGCAGCCCTACGGCGCTGGTCGCAGACCCGCTTGTCAGACTGGCGGGTACAAAGCGGCGAAGGCGAGGGATGGGGGTGGGGTGGGTGAATGCATAATCTGTATATATGTGCGTATGTGTGTGTGTGTATGTATGTAGAGTTTGTGAATTTGTAGGCCTGGAGAGTTGGCATTCAAATCTCGGTGCCTCAGTCCGCAGATTGTGATAGCGACACAGCAAGTTGCCATGGAGACAGCGTTAATCAGGTCCCAGACAGAGTCAACATCTCAACAGGTGTCTGTGAAAGTGGGAGGAGGAACGCAAGAGCGTCTCGCTGCAGTGCTCTTCCAGGGTAGTTGTTGTTCCCAACATTGGCCTTGGCCTAGGCCAGTGCTGGTAGAGGGGAGCCGAAAGAAGATAAGATTTGCGATGGTTTGGTCTTGGGGCGAGTAGCCGCATTCCAATTTACCGGTTACTCTCTTTGTCCATTCTGGTCTCCAAATCCATCCATTTCCCTTTGCAAAGCCGTGAGCTTTCTCCGTGATGGTATCCATATGCGGTTAATAGTCTCAGTCTCAGTGCTGACCGCTCTGCCCACTGCTTCAATCATGACGGGCAGCCTTGTGAGGCTTTGGACAGCTGTTCCCGTTTCTGAATTCTTCCATAACCCAGGGCAAAGCCTAATCCAGTCAGCAGAAGACTTGTTATCATGGTTCCGAACAGGTAGATATCTTCACTATCCTCCACGGAAAGAGCCACCAGACACACAACCTGCCACCTCTCCCACACGTCCATCGTGTAGCCAGCTGCCAACGTTCCGGCAGGGCAGTCAGGTTCCCCCGAACCCAAGCTTCTTGTCGAGAAGATGGTGTCAATTGCGTTGAGAGACCAGTTGATCAAATCCATGATTTCCAGTTTGGAGAGCAGTGCAGAGAGAGTCTCTCGAGTATTAGACACTAGACGAGACAAGACGAGAGAGCAAGCAGGGAAGGTAAGGGGGAGGAGAGGGAGAGAAAATGGCGTCCGCCTTCGTTGAGAGCCAAAATAGAGAAAAAGACTATTTTTAATATAACTCACACTGGATCTAACACAAATAAAAAATCAATATAAACCTAACCCGATCCCGAGTAAAAACAAAAAATGGAGCCCTGCTCCGGGTGAACTAACCCTTTAAATGACTGAAAATCTTTCTCTATATACATCTGTGACAACAGACAATAAAAAATTATATTTTAAAAACAACTTTCTACACATAACTCAAATTATCAACCTGAAAAGCATATTTTATTGGAAAAGTAACAGTTACTTTTTACAAATACATTGACGTGATATTGGTAACACTGTAACATGATAATTTTAATTGTAAATGTCATTTTAATCAGTAATACATTGACGTGATATTGGACATTTGCTGGTAATGATTTCTCTGCAGTTCCAACCCGATCTTACAACTAATTTGTATGTTTTACGAGGTGACTAATTCATACAAATTTAGTTTGTTATTGAATCTATCCTGATTTTAATCATTTGGATTGATGGCAACAGTTTTCTGAAGAAGCACAGAAGACAAAGAGACCCTCAAAGAAGTGAAAAGGAAATTAATGCTCCGAAGAAATGAGAAATGAGTCCGCAATACTGTGATCAACTTGGCACAGACTCGGCGAGTGATAAATCTTCACTTGTCAGGATTGAGTCACTTACTTTTATGGCACTGGAGTTAGGAGACACACCAAACTCAAGAGAGAATTCCACAGAAGCTGAATATTTAGAACACTTCAGTGTGTCAGTGTGACGTTACTGAGATTTGTTATAAACATGGCACATATCTACACGAGGTTACACGTGGCAACCTGGTTTCACACCTTGGTCTTGTAGGGGGACCTAAGAGTACTGTGGAGGTTTAACTCAAGGGCCCTTGCGAAACTGGAAGTAGGCCGCTGCTTGTAAGATGAGTGGGAAACAGGGGCCGCCCAGATAATAAACAAAATTCCAAACACGTACCATGGTGTACTATGGAATTGCGTGTATTTGATTTTCTAAACATGTTACACGACGTACTGTAAATGCAATGCACATGAATCATAGAAACACTTTCATGTAATACAGCAGTGCGTGAAACTTGATTTTTATGTAGGTTTAAACAATAATAGCTAAATTAAATGGAAGATTATTATTATTTTGTTTTCTTTTAACTTTTTTATTTATTATTATTTTGCTTTTCCTCATGAGCCCTAGAATTTCAGCACTTATAGTACCACTATGTAAAAGTATTTTATTTTATTATTTTAATCAAAGTCTCTGAGAAAGACCCTGTAGATCTTTGTGAAATGGCTTTGACATTTGGATTCTATTAACTGTTGGACATTCACAGCAATAGAATGTTCAGCATCAAGAGTGAGCAGCACTTAGCACTTAACAATATCAAATGATTTGACAGTAAATATATAGACATACATAACAAACTGCCAGCAAGCTGCAACGCTGCTCGGTTTCCACTTGAGGTTTAGACAGCTGTGAGAACTGAGATACATAAACATAAAGATAGCAGAAAAAAAAACTGCTCTGAGTCTAAAGTTAAACCTCTACTCTAGACAAAGTTGACAGACCCTGTTTGTCATTGGCTGTCAACTGACCAAACAAGCGGAACATATTTATGGTTTTGGTTTAGCACTTCAGTTTAGTTTAACCACACTGTGTAGCTTGTATTTTTGTATGCAGTGTGTTTCATACAGGCCTATATGCACACATAAACAATACATACAATGTCATAAGACTTTTTAAATTTAATTTATTATGAATCTTTTTTTATTCAGTTTCTGTATCTGATAATGGCATCTGAGTTTATACAGCCATAAAACACATCAATAGAGATTGTGACATTATTTAATGATGCTAAAACTGCATTTACAATGTGTTTTTTATTTAAATAAATTCATAATATATTTATACTGTATGTTATTTATATATTAAAAACTATTGCAAACCTAATTGGGAGTCATACTAACCTAATAAGAGAGTTATAGCCTATTTATATTGTTTAATGATGTTTTAATAATAAAGTAATGTATTTCAATCCAGAAAATACTTAAAGGCAAAAACAACACAAATTAATAATAATAAAAAAATGTTTTATTAGTTAATTAAGCCACCACATTTTTTATTTATCTATCAACAATGACTTACATTTTTATACAGATTAATTTATACAGGCATTAATTAAAGCATGTTAAACAATATAAACAATTCTTTCTCATAAAAAAAATTTGCAAATCTTTCAGATATTGCTACCTCTTCTGGGTCCAACAGCATTGAAAAACCGAACTCACCAGGTGCGAAACAAAACAAAACAGATAATATTCACATTCTCTCTTTTAAGATCATTCCATTTGTGTCAAGATATAATATTCACAGAGACCAATGTATGACAGAAACATTTAGATACTCACATCAACAACAGCTAACACGTTACAATCACAGATATTGCAAAACAAAGGTTTTCCGATTACGAAAACAGACCAACTAGTGAAAAAAAGTTCTTAAATACATATTTTAATATTAAGCAGAGATTTCATACATTATGATGACATTATGATATTATGATTATCTTGTGGGACTCCCTAAAATATAAATGCAGCTATAAAATGCCATGTGTTTTTAACTGTGAAAAAAAAACCAAAATATTTAAAATAAAATATAATATTCATCTGAAAATATTTACTTTATATTAAGAAGACATTTCCATAATATTTCTGCCCATTATTAGAATAATTTTATACGTACTCTAAACTTAAAAAGTACTGTAAAACAATGGCAAATTCAATCTTTTTAATTCTTTCACATTTTTAACATTTTTTACCCAGTTTGAAATGCTTGTATGTTAGACTGGCTTGTGCTCAGATGTTTGCATGTGCATCAGGAAAGTATCATAAGTGCATGCGTGCATGTTTATGATTTTGTCGTCTTTAGGGCAGCATAAGTGCTGTCGACCTGACTGGTACGTTTTTTTTTTACGCAGCTTGGTAAAATCGACTTCAGCGTACTAAAAAAACAATGAAGAAAACAAAATGAGCATTTTAGGTGCAGTTGTCACTAAAGCAAAATTTTCTAAATGTTTTCAAATACTATAGTTGGAATAATAGGTCAGCATGAATCCCAGCTTACAGAAATAAATGTTCTAAATTGTAAAGTTATGATGTTGGTTACCTGTAATTGGTTTGGGTCCTGATGTTGTTCTATAACTTGAGTCTGTTGTCGATCAGTGTTGAGTTGTTGTGATCGTTCTGTAGACCTTCTTTTTCCACCAACAATAACTTTTACTACTCCTAAAACGAAACAGTGATTTAGTCAGATTCAGTATTTAATTCTAATGACATTATGTAAGTATAATTCTAAAGCTCTTATGTAAGTCACATAAATGGCAAAATAACAATAAAAGTCAAAATTAAAAAGTTTACACTAGAGAAGAACATCATAATCATATTTTTACAGATGGCTGAAAATAACTCACCGATCAGCACAATGAGCAGAAGTCCATTCATCAGAGCAGATATGATGATAATAATCTGACATTGCTTTTGATTTTGATCAATAAACTCCGGCACTGCACTATTGTCAGACTCAGTTAGTTGAGCTGATTCTGTAAGAAAGTGCCCACAGTTTGTTAAAGTAACAATTGTTGCATTGATGGTACAAATGTTGTGATTCTGTAAACTTGAAAACTGTGATATGAGAAATAATATATTGATATAATTATGTTTTTTATAAGTATCTAAAAAAAATGGAAGCAGTAAGATTCATCAGCATAAGTAGTTATTATCAATATTTCTTGATCACTGAAGCAGTAAAATTAACTCACCATTGAAGTATATTCTGGTGCTGTTGCTGAGTTTTGGAGGTGTGCGTGTGTTCATACAATAATACACTCCTAATTCATCAGCAGTCACATTATTAATAACCAGACGATGTTTAAACTGCACTGAATATTTCTTTCTGAATGTTTTATTAGGGTAAAAAGGTGATGTTGTGGTTGACAAAGATCGTAGAATCACGTGTTGGAGGATCTGCTGTTTTCAGTAAAATCCAATAAACCTCATTTTCATCAAGATCACAGTTTATGGTCACATTTGATCCCAGATCAGTTAATAGATCTGACACTGCATACTGACAACAGATTAATACATCTATAAATAAAAAAATAAATAAATACATAAGCAAACATCATGATTAAGAATACCTGCTTACAACCACTGAGAATCTATAACATAAAAACGACAAAGCACATGCAGACATACACAAAAACGTAATAAACTCACAAAGCTGAAGCTGAAGGATCTTCATGATGTTGTTGTGAATAAAACAGATAAATATAATGAAACCTTTCTCACTCTGCAACTCTACAGCAGCTCTGAAGCAAAGACAGAAAGAAAAAAAAAAAAAAAAAAAACTCCCACATCGTCAAAGTCAAGTTTGCTCTGACCACACTACACACTTTTTTTTTTTAACACCTAATGACCCGCCACGATCATCACTTCATTAATCAATGTAAGCACGTTCATTTTCTGTTTTTATACTCACTGTTCTTCAGTCATATTTGATTGTTTACATTTATTAAATTTTATTAAAAATAAGCCCTCCTTGATGAAAAATAAAGTGGTTGACGAGGGGTCTCATAGCAGAAAAACAATCTTGGCCTGATTGTGGCCTCAAGCTGGCGCTGCAGTGTTATTATAGATACACAAACCAAAACATTTTTTTTAATTAAATAATATATATTTAAAAACAAAAACTTATTTCAGCTAGTTTCTAATGAAACATTTCTAATTTTTATTCAGTTTAACTTTAAACTTAATATGACTGCAACTTAATGACCAAGCCCACGGATTATAACGATGCAGCCATTTTGTTGTTATGTAGAAAAATTACACAGACTTTCAGCTTTATATCCTCTAGAGGGCAGCAGAGGCCATGACACTTTGGTTTTGGTCCAAAACTCTTGACACGCTGTGTTATAATAATAAATAATAATAATAAAATAATAATATAATAATAGAAACATATATGAAACACATATCATAGCTATTTACCAACATGCCTTACTAGTAGGCCTAATGGAAGCTATAGCCTAAGTTCTACCACTTTGTTTATTTTTTGTAAGTTTCTCTGACGAGCACAAATGAGGTTATGTATAACTGGAATCTCTGCATTTGCATTGCATTCAAGTCACATGACACAATGCCCACTGACCCCGTTCACCCAGTTTTTTTTTTTTTTTTCTTCCCATCAGATTGCCAAAAATATTATCATCTCACCACCCCTTTCATCGTCACAATAAAATTGAAAGAGAGAAACTATGACGCAAATCTTTCTGGATTGAGCCCACATTTGACAAGAAAAAAAAAATCACAATACAGGTAATCTCTTATTTGTAGAACATTGTCAATTGTTTCTTTATTATGTATTTACTACTTTGAGGAGAGAGATTTTTCTGTTCTACATCTACTGATAAACAAATCTGAAAGGCAAATTCTCTCTCTCTCTAACTTGAAAGACTGCATGCTTGCTACTCTTACATCATTCAAAGAGGAACACGTTCAGAATACATCGTCTTTTAACAGAGGCTTCACTACCAGATTCATGTAAGTACTTGAATTACTAGTAGCTCTCTGAAAATCAACATAGCAAAGATAAAATATAAGCCTGAAGCAAAGGGTGTCGCTGTGGTTTCTAGGCCCCCTGAACAGCATATTGACTCAATAGAAATTGTGTTGGGAAGAAATTGCGAAACTGTGACTGCTTTACCAAAGAATATGATTTTAAAGAAATTTTAAAGAAATTAACTAAAGTTTAACTAACATGTGTAGACTGTTTATTAACATGACTTACCATTAACTAAACATTTACTAAGGGAATTTGTGAACATTATGTAAAGTGTGCACTAGTCAAACATTAACTAACATTTGTAGACTGTTTATTAACATGACTTACCATTAACATTAACATCGTGACCACTTTCTCTCGGTACTTGAGTTTTTAGCCATAACTGGAGGGGGCGCATATAGAGTAGACCGAGGTGACAGACCGTCGCGGTCGCCGCCATCCGTCCCAAGAGAATCTGATATTCCTTCAATGCAACGGGACGGCCCAGTCTGAATGCGTTCAGAGTGGACATTAAATCTTGTACGCACTCCTGGCTCCTGGAAGCTGCAAGCCCGGTTCTATTGACGGTTTCACGGCTGCTTGTAAGGCCGTTGTCACTGGAGGAGGAGAAAAATGCTCTTCTTTATTGCATTTCGAACATACACAACACAGACATTCACATACTCACCTGCAACCGCCAAGGGGACTTCGTGAGAACGTCTCAGACGCTTCGCAGCGGGCCCGCCACTCAGCGCTCTCCTCCTCTGCGCCCTCCCATCAGGAACGAGGTTTTTGATCCAATGGAGGAGCTCCCCCGGGACGGTTCCCGCCTTTCTTAAAGCTGTGACGCCTTTCCTTTGGTGTCCTCTGCCACAGAGTTTTGGCGAGAACAGATGGCTCCAGATCTGGTGCTGATGAAGTGGAAGCAGAGGGGGGTCGATGGCAGGTTGGAAACAGATGAGGATCTACTGCGCGCAGGAGGCTGTGCTGCAGCCCGGCGCGGCAGGAAGTGACTCATCGCCCTAGAGCATTTCTGTGCCTCTGAGAAAGCCCTCCGCGATAGCCTCGACTGCATCTCCAAATAGGCCAGATGGAGATACAGGAGCATTGAGCAGCACCCTCCTGTCCGCATCCTTCAGCTCTGTGAAAGTCAGCCACAGGTGCCGGTGGACCACGACCATGTAACCCATGCTACGCCCGATCACCTGGGCCGTGTTCTTTGTGGCTTTGAGCGCAAAATCCGTTGCTGCGCGTAGATCTTTTAACGCCTCGGGATCCACCCCGCCCTCATCCAGGGATTTCAGAAGCCATGCCTGAAAAACTTGGAGCACTGCCATTGTGTGCAGAGCTGAAATTGCTTCTCCCGAGGCAGCGTACGCTTTGTCCGCGATGTGTGCGGTCAAACGGCAGGGCCTTGACGGCAGCGTAGCACCTGTCTTTAGAGAGCCAGAGGAGGGGCAGAGGTGCGCAGCGATGGATTCCTCGATGGGCGGAATGCGCGTATATCCACGGGCTTCCGCTCCATCGGCTTTAGCGAAAATCTTTCTGACTGGAAGACCTCAGGCAGTACGGGTCGGCAGCAACACATCCAGCACCATCACACTGAACACTGGGGCCCCCCCAAGCTGATGTGTGCTGAGCCTCCTTCTCTTCACTCTGCTGACCCACGACTGCACACCGGCCACACAACTCCAACCTCTTTATTAAGTTTCTTATGGATGACATGACTGTGGTGGGTCTCATTGCGCAACAAGGATGAGTCAAACTACAGGATGCTTAAGTGAGCCGCCTGGCTGGAGTGGTGCAGTGACAACAATCTCTCTCTGAACGTGGAGTCAGGTATCGAAGGAGATTGTTGTTGACTTCAGGAGAGCCGCACACTCAGCATGTTCCTCTGACCATCAGGTGCGACTATGGAGAGAGAGTGAGCAGCACCAAGTTCCTGGGTGTGCACATCACAGAGGACCTCTCCTGGACCCTGACAACACTGCAGCACTGGCCAAGAAATCACAACAGCATCTTTACTTCCCTCCACAGAACTGAGGAGAGCCAGAGCCCCCCCCCCATCATGTAACCCTTCTACAGAGGCACCGTCGAGAGCATTCTGACTAGCTGCATCACTGTGTGGTATGTTGCCTGCAACGCGTCCTGCTGAAAGACTCTGCAACTCATAGTGAGAGCAGCTGAGAAGATCATTGGTGTATCTCTCTCCTCCCTCCAGGAAATTTACGGGAACTGTCCTCACTGCAAAAAGCCCCTCTGCATCGCAGGGTGATCCCACACACCCACACACAGCTTCTTCAGTCTGCTGCCATCAGGAGGAGAGACATGGAGTCTCCAGGCCAGGACCAGCAGAATGAAGGACAGCTTCATCCATCAGGCTGTCAGGAAGCTGAACCTTGCCCCCCCATGTCTTGCCCCCTGTCCCTCTTCTGCCCCAGGCACCACTGAACTCTGAACCCCCCCCGATCCCCCACCTCCCCCAGGTCCTTCCACCCCCCCCATTAACATATATCGCATGACATGCACCAGTCACTTTGTGCAGCATTGGTCTGCTCACTACCTCATTCACCATGGAACTGACGTCATTCTACCACCTTATCAGTCAGTTAAATAAAATAACTGCTCTTGAGCTCTTTTGTCACTTTAATCAGACAAAATAAGCTTTTTTTGCACTAAAAATCTTTTTATCTGCACTGTTTATTCACTGATTTGCACTCTATCTGCCATGTGCCTTGCGCTGCTTTATTTAACTTTATTTTTATTTTTTATTATATGTCTTTTTTTATATTCCCTATTGTATAGTTATATCTTATATTTTTAATTTGATCTGTATTTTTAGGCTCTATAGTGTTATCTGTATGCACCGGGGGTCTGAGAGTAATGCAATTTCGATTCTCTATATGTATGTACTGTACATGTGGAAGAATTGACACATAAAGCAGACTTGATCTTGAATCTCCCGACTCCACCAGCGCGTGAGCTGAGCCCCATGGGGGCGCTCCAGTCCCACGCTTTTAGCCTCGCCGTGGCAGGTCAGGGAGGAATGGGGTGTCAAGCTTGCTTCAGAGCAGCACCTTGGCGGCCCGAGTAAAGGAACCAAGAATCCAGCTTGCTCTTAGCTGAGACCCTACTGGGACTTCTACTCTAGACCGAGATCTCCTGGAATGCAACGGATGCAGAACTCGTGGGTGTCCGGGGCCTCGACAGGTCCCCAAAAGCAGAACTCAAACATTCAACATGCCTCAACCACGTCCAGAACAAATACTGTCTTCTTGCATCTTCTCTACAGCTTCCTCCATCTTCTCTACAGCTGTCTCAGTAGGATAATGAAAAATTCTGTCTTCTTGCATCTTCTCTACAGCTGTCTCAGTAGGATAATGAAAGAGGAAGATTCTGAGTTTATGCCACCAATATGGCGCATTATATAGTCTTGGCTGGCATTGGCCAGTGAGAGTTGCAACTTCACTGCCGTTGTGCAATAGGATTTCAGGTAGGTTAGGAAGGAAGGTAGTCCCCAAGGCGTTAACGCCATGTCGAGAACTATCATTTGTAGACTGTTTATTAACATGACTTACCATTAATAAAGCATTTACTAAGGAGATTTGTGAACCTTATTGTAAAGTGTGCACTAGTCAAACATTAACTAATGTTTAACTAACATGTGTAGACTGTTTATTAACATGACTTACCATTAACTAAACATTTACTAAGGGAATTTGTAAACCTTATTATAAAGTGTGCACTAGTCCAGCATTATCTAATGTTTAACTAACATGTGTAGACTGTTTATTAACATGACTTACCGTTAACCTGGGCAAAGCTAGCCATTATTGATTTTACTGACCTCAAATGAGTGGGAAGCTTATCTATTCATGCATCTCTTACATTTTCCAGAAACTTTTATTACATATTATATTATTACATAACAGTGGTATACATTTATATTATATAATCAATGCATTAAATAAATAAACAAACAAACTTAGAGAAGAAGGAGGTGTTTTTCTCTAACGTTAACTGGAAGTGAGCAACTCATGGTCAGGATGGACAAACAGCTGGTAATCAATTTTGCGTTTTAAAGCTGCTATTTATGGCGAATGTCACTGGAAAAGTCTTCCAAGAGGACCATTTCTATCCGGCTTTCCAAGTCAGTTAATCCCACTCCATCAGATGTTATTGTTTTTTGTAGGTCCAGAAGTCTGTTCCTGTTCTCGCGGGCGGTTTTAACCGCCGAACCCAGAACAAATGTGCGCGCAGTAGATCGATCCACTGGACCCAAGCATTTTCCAAAGAGAAAACGAAGCTTATTACTCTCCTCCAGCTCGCACTGTAATATATAAGTTCTATGTTCACACCATCTCCGCTTTACTTCATCCAGACCTTTTTCCCCTACCTAACTTTCGTAAAAAAAGATATCCAAATATTATAATGGCCATTTCTTCACAGCAAGTTGTCCAAAATTTGTTTACTCTAAAGTCACGTTTGTCCGCAAGGAGATTTCAGCCTTATTTACAGTCGTGATTTGTGATTTTGATTTGAATGGAATCCTGTTAAGTATGTGGTGTGCTGTAACCATAGACAGTAAAAAAAACAAAAAAAAAAAAAAACCTTTCACTGTCACACTATAGGAACAAACCTGTTGAATCTAACTTAAGACTTTCTAAAATCCACTTATTGGTAAGTGCGTGCACGCAAGACTCCCCAAAGACTTCTTCTGAAATCCTGTATGGTAAGGGCTACGCCTCCACTGGGCCTCCCTCGCTCCCTCTCTTTGAGATGATTGTGACCTTGGTTCCTTGGGCTCCATTCAATAGCCAGTGTATTTGTTTATACACTTCAGCATCGCCCTCAAATACGAAGGGTCATTCGGCCATTCTCGCGGGTAGTTTAGCAGCCGCCCCCTTTCTCCGGCAGGCAAGAAGGGTCATGAGCCGCGTTTCTCTCTCTCTCTGCCTGTAGTTTCCATGAGACTGGAGTTCACTGTTTTCCCAGAGAGCCTGCCAGCATTATTATTTCCACAGAGATCTATTGATGACTCTCAAACATACTTCTTTTTTTGAGATGCACCATTCCTCTATGAGCTAGCGCTCTATCAGGAGTGCCACCAGAGCCTCCTTCCTTAGGAACAGGTATTTGAAAATCCATGATATGGTGGGTGTGCACGGAAGCCTGCACACCTCCTTCTGAAATCCACGCTGCGGTAAGTTCGCACGCTTAGTACTCTCATGCTCTTTATAAAATCCTATATGGTGAGGCTTCACCGTCGCTTCTTCGCGGCCCTTTCTTGAGCTGGTAAAAGCCCCGCTCATCTTGGGCGCCACACTCCACCCATGTATCCTCGGGATACCCATCTAAACAGGTGCTGCTACTGGAGATCTGTTGAGACAGCTCCTTCCAGCAAAGCTTTTTGCGAAGCAAGCTGTAGCCCCTGTGTGTGACAGGCTAGACTTAGTATAAAATGCTAGGTTCCCTAGCTGGTATCCCTTTTTAAAGGAATCTTCCCTGATTCCAAGCCTGGCATTTCTACCACCTGGCCGCAGGCCCTAACAATTAAGCTGGGTATGTAGCTTAGGGCCTTGGCCGAAGGGCTGTCAGCACAGACAACCGCCTAAACGCCCCGGGGCAACTCCCCATTGAAATGGTAGGAGTTGGTACTTAGCGTTCCCGCCATGATCTCTGGCCTGCACTCCCCTACAGCATGGCTAAGGTATACTGTTCCCCATAGCGACCCCTAGAGGATTTTAGTTCGAAGTTCCCTTTAGCCCCTGGAACGCCCAGGTTACAATGTAACCATGGTTCCCTGAGTAGGGAACGCAGACACCGCGCCTCCTAGGCTCTGCCATGCTTCAGACGCAGTTTTCTCTCAGATCTAAGCAGTAAATGACGCAGTTTCCCCGGTGCCTCTGTTTCATAGTCGCGACCGGTAGTGACGCCAGAGGCCACGCCGGCCAACCTCGCTGGTGCTTTTTCATTCGTATGTTTGAGACACGAAGTCACACTGAGGTGGTGTTCCCCATAGCAATTCCTAGAGGACGTGCAGGTTCACGTTCCCCACTAGGGGAACCATGGTTACATTCCTCGTAACTGGAGAGACGTTTTTTTTCTTCTTTTTTTTTTTTTTTTTTGTTAGTGGTATGCCTTAATGGTGTTAATAAACAGTATACAAATATTCGTAACACATCAGTTAATGTTGGACTAGTGTAAACTTTACAATAAGTTTCAAAAATTAATTCCCTTAAATACCCTTGATAGTAGGTAAATCATGTTAATAAACAGTCTACAAACATGAGCTACATTATCTGTTGGATGTTTAGATGTTGTCCAAGTTTACCAATAGCCCAAATCAGTGTCCAAATGGGGAGTTAGTATTGTTTATCCATTGTGTGTTAGCTGCTAAATAAATGTAATAACGGTAATATACTGTATTATAATTAAATAAAGCTTATTAAATAAGTTATCGACAAGCATATAGTTCATTGTTAGTTCATGTTAATCAATACATGAACTAATGCATTAATTAGTATATGAATAATTAAACATGAGCAAAGATTAAGTAATGCTGAACAGATGCGCTTGTTCATTTTTAGTTCATTTTAACTAATGCTTTTAACTACAGCTATGAAAATTAGTTAATGTTAATAATGAAGAGATGCATTAGTAAATGTTTCTGTGTTAACATTAAAAAAAATTAAGTAATCCTGAAGAGTGAAGTTGTTCATTGTTAGTTCATATTAATCCAATGTATTAATCCAACACATTAGTATATGAATAAGCTAACATGAACAAAAGCACCGGCAAATGTTTGAACAGATGCGTTTGTTCATTGTTAGTTAATGTTAATCAAATGCATTAACCACTGCTAACTAATACAACCTAATAGTTACTTTGAAAAGTAATCTGACTACATAACTTGCATTATTTGTAATGCTATCATCACTTCATGCTCACAACATACGGTTGGAGCCATACACTAATGTCACATGGACTATTTTTAATTATATTCTGTACTTACCTTTCTGGCCTAGCCTTGGAACGCAGCACTAGTGGCATTGTTCATTTAAGGTCAGAAAGCTCTTGGATTTCATCAAAAATATATTAATTTGTGTTCTGAAGATAAACAAAAGTCTTACTGGTTTGGAATGACATGAGGGTGAATAATTAATGACAGAATTTACATTTTTGGGTGAACTATGCCTTTAAGGACCAGAGTTAAGTATAAAGCATTTCACTGTAATGCCTAACTGTATTCTAATTTACCATTTTTCTGTGTGTGTTACATTTTAAATGTAATTTTATTTCAGTATCTTCTTTGAGAGGTACTGACATTTAGGGCCCCTATTTTTAATGATCTTAAACGCAAAGTGTGTAAAGTGCACGCAAGCAGGTAGCACCTTGTGGCTAGCCCAAATCCACTTTTGCTATTTCAAACCCCTATGGTACCCATTATGTTCCACCAGCAAAATATCTTTTTTAAATAAGATTTTATTTACATGAAATAGCTTCAATTATACAACCAAAAAAAAAAAAATGCAAAAAATTTTGGGGGTATTTAGGAAAATTGCTACATGGCAACAGTGTACCACAATGGAAATTACCAAAAAGTAGTTTTCATTAAACCATGATTATCTTTTCTATTTAAATTGATGACATTTCTTTTTAGATATATTGATAGATTTCTTTATACTTGGAACCTCATGCAAACCAAAAGTAAGTAGGTTCCTATCATTTAACCTCAAAATAGTACTTAAAAGTATTATAATAAGGCTTGCAAACGGACAAAAAAAATTCAAGAAATTATATATTCATATCATCTATCAACTTTTATTGTTTTACATCCAATAAAGATTCCTAACAACAAAAAATAAAAGTCTTTTTGGAAGTATTTTATACAAGTTAAGTAATGTATGGTAGGCATGGAACATGCACTAATACCATGTAGAACATGAAAACATAAAACTAAATAATACATAGGGGCTCCCCCTGAAGTAAAGTAGAAGTGAAAGTTGTGATTTTGCCAAGCATAGTAACCCATACTGAATTGCGTTTGTACTGGAACTCCATCCCAAGTGCACACACACAGCAGTGAGAAGGAATACACCGTGAACACACTCCCCGGAGCAGTGGCAGCTATATATCCAGCTCCCCGGGAGAACTGGGGTTCAGTGCCTTGCCTAAGGGCACTTCTTCAGCTTACAGCTGAGGGTGGAAGAGAGCGCTTGTTCATTCACCTCCCACCTGGCTAACCCTACCAGCACCAGACTCCAAAACCGGTGACCTTGCAACTAGTCCAACACTCTGACTTTTAGGCCACAGCTGCCCTCAGTGTGGGTTCTTTCCAGTCCATCACTGTGCACATGTCTCAGTCCAACTCCAAGTCATATTTCTCAAGTGAGATCCCATGAAACTGCAAAAGCAGTCTTTTCAGCTGTGATGCAAAGGTGCAAGTCACATTTGCTGCACTTCATGGGGACGATCCCCTTCAGCTTGTGGGTATTTTAGCACTTCCTTTATTCTCCAAGTGACAGGCCAACTCTGCACTCTTCCTGCTGCCCCTTTCCCATAAAATATATAGCTGTATTCATTTTCTGAAATAAAGACATAATTTTGTTATTTATACATAAATACAACTATACTACAATAGACACTTCAAATCATTAAATAACGAGTAATTTATTGATGCTACTATCTATAAAAATCCCAGCAATGGGGAAATACTACATTCCTGCAATTCCACTAGGTACACAGTGTTGCTATATGGTGGCAACACACCTATTTTTCCATAGTGGCTAGAACGCCATATGGCAACCTTTGATATTTTCTTACCTATAAAAACTATGTTAGACAAATTGATTTTATGAATGAAAATATCTTAATTTACTTACCAAAGATGTTGCAAAAAATCCCTGAGAAAAAGATGTTTAGAAATCAGGTTAATAGGAGCAATTTCTGGAGCACTTCAACAGGTGTCTCTGTGGTGGTGTGACAGGAAAGGAGTTTTGGGAGGACATTCAGTTGTCAGGACTTAAAAACAGCACATCATTGGCTACCTTAAGGCCTACCTTTCTTTTAATTCTATAATGATATATCGTAGTTTTTTTTCAGAATAACAAGGAAATGAGTATAAATTAATTGTTGCTTATATGGTAACCCACTCATAGAGGGTTAACGACGAAAATCGGTTGGCGCTGCCCGGCGCACATGGTCTAACCGGCTGTCCCTATTCCTCTTAATAAGTAATGGGTGTTTTTTTAAGCATGCAATAAACCAATCAGAGTCTCTTCTTCATTCCTTTAAGAGCCAGTTGCGCTCGTGCCATGACGGATTTGGTTATTTATACGGCGGATCTGGCAAGTTTAAAGATAGAACGCGCTCTATTTGCGAGCAAATAGATAGCCTAATTTGATACATGCGATGATCATCCATTATACATGTGGTAAGCATTTTATTTTTAATTAGCCTACAAAAAATTTTTATGCATTGGCAATTATTTAATTTTTATATTTGGCATGTTTGTGTGTTGCTGTGCATCCCTGTGTTTAATAGCGCATGCGTACGCGCTGCTGTGGACCCGCCTATACTAATACGCCCTTTAAATAACAAAGAAACAAACATTGCGCCAGACTTTAGACCAGGCTCTGAGTTGGTCTTAAGGATGAGCAGTCTATTTTCATCTCCTTAGCCATAAGCTGTGCGCCAGCCTAGACACATCTCCCTTTTTTGAGATAAGCTTGCGCCATGGGCGCACAAATGAGCGCAAATGCATTTGCTACACTAAACGGTGACGTGGCGCTGGGCCGGGGAAAATGCGAGCGGCGCTGGCCATTGAAACTAATGAACATAATTGTAAGCAGGCTCTATGTCGCATTTTTGCGCCGGGTGTGTATGATATAGCACTTCCTATTCACTCTTTTTTTTTTTTTTAACAGAAAAAGTAACCGAGATGAACTTCAAAATTTTTTTTTTTTTTTTTTTTTTAACAGATCGAAGATGTCATGTGGACTCCTTTGCGCATATTCATGCATCTCGAAGCCTGATTTCCCACGTGGATGATTATTTTTACTAGTTAACAGTATTATTTGGGCATGATGACATTTTAACTGAGCTCAGGGAAGCATTCATACCTCACTTTGGTTTTCATGGATTATTTTATCAGAGATAAAATACTATTTGTTTTCTTTATTTAAAAAATAATAGATATATTTCTCATGCCATTTTTGTCCATGAAGTGACTCGTTTCAGAAAGATATTCGTGGAATATGAGAATGAAGAAAGCGCACCCTATTTGTTTTCTTTATTTAAAAAATAAATAAATAAATGAATAAATAAAAAGTTTTGTTGATATTGCTAGTGTAGCCAATACAAATAATACTTGTGTAATCTTTCCGTCAATATTAAATTAATAAAACCACTAGAGTTTCACTTTGTAGTGCATTTTTTTATTTATTTTAGGTTTAATACCTAGAAAAGTAAAGTAAAATTGAAAGTAAAGTAATTATTAGTCGTTACTTTTGTCACAGTAATCAATGTGTAAATAATTACAATTTTAAAAGAAGTAATTAATAATTTGTCGTGGACTACTTTTTTTGAGTAACTACTACCCAAACACAGTTAAGGACTAACAATAAACATGGGAGTATTTTTAACACTGCTCTAAAATTTAAAAAAACATGGATTTAACAACAGTTACCACTGAAAACAGCAGAAAAAAAAATTAATAAATAACATGCTGAACTGTTCTTTGTGTTTTACTTTTGGATCAAAATGTATATATGTGCACAAGTTCTAAAATTTATCAGAATTATAAGTCAATTAAGGAAAAGGCCTAGTTCTCAAATAATGAATAACGTGCACACACTCCATTCTAAGGTCAAAGTGGTTGAAAAAGTAACATCCACATCAACAACCTCACAGATAAACAGATTTCAGCAGATACTGATTAAGACAGCCATTCCAAAACAAAACTGTTCCAAATGACAATGAAACCAAATAGTAAAAATGAAAATAAACACACATTTCATCTGAAGCAGGAGATTGCAAATGTTTTAATGCCTCTGACACCAAATTATGACAAGTCTCTCCAGGATCCACTTAAGCAGGTACATAATTTAATGTGTAAAACATTAATAGAATATTTATACAATGAACGACAAGTTTCCACTTAATAGAAAGTAAATATTTTCAGTGCAGTATTTGCTACACATTATGTGGCGGTGTAAAGAAAATCCGCCCCTTCCGTGCCCATATCGGGATGTTAAACAATTAACTGGAAATTATAAAAAGGAAGAATTGCTGGGAAAAAGGGGGGAAATGGTAAACTCGGACTCCAAGAGGCAGTTGAGCAAACCACACAAAGGATGCGAGTCTTACCTGAGGAGTTGATCGGCGGGAGTGAGACGCACGCTGTATTTGGTAGTGGCGGGCAGATCGAGGCTTCGTGAAGCAAAGAAACAGTTGAAGCAAATGTGCCATATTGTGTCGAGGCTTCGAATCAATCCGACACCCGTCTCAACGTTGACACCTTGTGGTCACTTGCAGGTGTTGATCTGAAACAACCTTGACAACGAGCCATTAAAAATGTGTTGTTTTTATTATTATTGTATTGTTCTAATATGTGAAGCTTGTAACCTGTAGGCTTTTCACTGTGCATAATGTTATTTTGGTCATGAAAATGAATATTAATTAAAAAAAGTCAGCCACAATGTCTCACTTTTTAGAGATTTTTTATTAAAAATATTAATTTCTCTGCTGTGGAAGGACTTAGTCTACTTCTTTTTTTACAGATAATTTCTCAATAGCTGAAAAAATCCTCTCACAGGGGACACTTGTTGCTGGCATGCAAAGATATCTTTTAAGCAAGGGACATACTGTAAATGGAAAAAGATTACTGCTCTCTCTCTTTCCAGTACACATTAGGGGGTAACAAAAACACCATCATGGAGGTATTTTTTTCACTTCCACTGTGGCATCAGCTGTAGCACTGTGTATCATCCGGGTTTCATGGATACGATTATTGCATTATCAAAAAGTTCCCATAAACTGTCCTGTGTGTTTCCTACTGGTGTTGATGTTGATGATGGGCCTGATGATGAAAACAGCAATTAGACTGAAACTGTAGCCTACTGGTTATATATGAAGTATATATTATATGAATCAGATTACATAGCATAACATAACATAGACTGAAACTGTAGCCTACTGGTTCATTATTTGGAAACCTTCATAAACAGGGTTAATGTTACTGAACGTTTATGCTCAGTGTGCAGGCGAAAAATCAAATGGAATGTAGAACTATACAACAATTAGGAAAACCAAAATGATGTCTTCAACTGGCTTGTATCGACTGGGTGCTCATATGTAGACCTATAAAATGTATATTCCACAACAATAGTATATTATATTGACAACAATATTATGATATTCACATTGAAGCTTGTTTTTAACATGATTGGCAGTTGGTAGTTGGAATTATGGGTTGTTAGGGGCTTAAGGTTGACACAGGGCTATGGACTTTCTAAACAGTGTCCAACAGTTTGTTATTATATTTCAATTATAATTATATTTCAAAAAACAATGCATACCTTGCTTTAGATGGCCCAGCAGTGTCCAGTAGCAGGCCTAGGTACAGGGGGAATGCACCATCTGTCTGCAACCCTGCAAAATGGCAGGATGATTGCCTCCTTAAATGGCGCATCATGGATGATGTATTGTTGCAGTAGGCTAGCTGCCAATCACAATACATACATCTCCACTGTTGTTGGTTTTTCCAAATGGGAATGCTGGTCCCCACACCACGAATGTACATCATCCTCTTCTCGGGGAAGCCCCAATTTTTGATGATCTATCTATCTATCTATTTGCAATCTATCCTCTAATCTATCTATCTATCTATCTATCTATCTATCTATCTGTATCTATCTATATTAATATATCTATGTATCTATATATGTATCTACCTATTAATCTATATATGTATATATCTATTACTCTATATATGTATCTATCTATTAATCTGTCTATATATATTTCTATCTATGCATCTATTAATGTGTCACTATATGTATACTCTGTCTGTCTCTAGCCTGTCCGATTCAATGTGCAATTTGTCTTAGCCTAAATATAACTAAACAAATCGCACTATAAATGTCACTATATCACATATCCGCTATCTCAAAATCAAACTCCTCTCACAAAAACCCAGAGGTCAAGATGCGTTGACTTCACTTTTATACAGATGTGCGATTGTGTGGTCTACCCGACCCGTGTCAATCAAATACACTGATTGGGCGGCCGGACCATAGCCACCTGTCGAAACACTTGTAAAGCATTTTGGCGTCATTAGCCGTAGTCCACGTGACATGGGCTTCTTAAAAAACGATTCGCGTACCAATACACGCATCACACCTCAAAACCACTCAATAGAAACCGATTCAAGATGAGGCCAAAATCAGATCAGCAAAATCCTGCCAGAACCGATCACGAAAGTGATCACCGTGAGATGCATGCGAGCAGGTGGCACTTATTGAAACCTCTCCGCCTTGCTCTGATGTAGCAATCAATAGCTGTCTTTGGATAACCATCATCTTTGTAATCAACAGGTTTTATTGTGCTTACATTTACAGCTATCGCCAGCAGGTGGCACTTATTGAAACCTCTTTTTGTTCAGCAATTCTGCACTTTTTGTTCAGCGATTATGCACTCATCAGACAATCAGTAATTAGGTACACAGGTGATGTTATAAGACATAAATATTTAAGACTTTCAGGTAGGGGTGCACGATAAAGATCGGCCGATCATTAATCGCATCTAAATCCAGTATAGTTCTCTAATCGTGATAAAATCCATCAAGTGCATGAATTTCCCGCTAAGAGCCAGCTGTTACTACTACGCAGGGAGTCGTTTCCCAAAGCATCGTTAGCTAGCTATGTTCTCAAGTTCGGTCGTTCCCAGCGTAGTTCAGCGATTGGTGTTTCCCGAAACCATAGTTCAAGCGAACATGCATAAACTGCCGTACGCCAAACGTATGGGTTGGCAGACACCTGTCAAAAAGTCACTTCCAGGGGTATCCGAGGAACTGATGTAGCCTTCATATGGCCGCCAGCAGCCTAAGCCTGAATAATATGCACACATGAGTAAGAGCATGTCAACTCACCTCAGCATACCTTTTGCAATCATTTATCCCGCCATGGGGCAATGCTGCGTCGCTGGCCTGGATATAAGCTACAGCGAGTAACCGGGATCGTATATTTGACACTGCAACAATAAGCTACTGCTTTTTATTATAGTCTGCCGTAAATGTATGTATACTTAGTTTTTTTTTACTTATTTTAGATTTATTTATTTTATTTTGAATTTATTTTTATTTTTTGCCTCAGCCATCTGCCATGGTACTCCCTATTTCTAAGATAGGCCTGCTGAAATTAATTTAGTTGGGAATCGAAAAAGATAATAAGCACGCCCACACTGGCTCTTGGTGGGTTGGTGCAGGAAACAGGCCAGGCGAGATATCTCCTATCACCCCATCGCTTAACGACACCGAGCCACCACCTACTTTACACACATAAAAGATCTCTAAGCTCCCCTCCCCGTAGAACTTCACTGGTTAACAGCAGTCTCTGTCTAAGTATACGCTTTGTGCTGCTTCGCTCTATATTCCGGGAATTTTTGCTAACTTTGCAGGCATCAGGGAGCACGCTATCATTATCTTGAGAACTCCCGGGACTTGCAGGGAGACTTGGGATATCTGCAGGTCAAAAGCCACTACTCGGCCCAATGAAACACAGGGCTCCATTACCTTCAAATCAACGTAAAGGCAGGGCAAAGCTGAGTACTGCTGCTGCCAAAGAGTTTTATTCCTCTAGATAAGCTGCAGGAGCCGGATGCCAGAGTATAATTACTCACTCAAAATCACCCATGCTAGCATATCAACTAGAGGAGAGACATACACAAACTCATAGCCATCAGCCGATTAAAGCGAAGCGGTGAGCAAATCACGGAAAGCGATCATAAGCTTACAGCCGCTCTCGCTACCGTACCAAACTGTGGAGTAGGTAGGAATTTTAAAGTCGGCAGCGTGCCGCTATCTTGTAGTAAACTACGCCTGCGTTAACATCCATTGACTCCAATTGTTTGCGTCACTTTGACGAATAGCACATCTGGTTTAAAGACTCCAGTACGCCATTGTGGCTAAAGATACCGCGACAATGTATCAAAGGGGCTCCATTGCGCTTTCTCTGTTACATTGCGGCCCCCGTAGAAGCAGTTTTGCTGCATCGGAAGCTAACGATTAAGTCACGCCACTGGGCTCTCGCGCGCAGTAGAGAAATCACCGGCACAGACAGGAGGAAGCTCGCGCTTGAGCAATCTGGGGGCAATCAAGAGATATAGCGTACTGGCGTTACGTTTGAAATACTATTCCCGGAAATAATTAATCCAGTCACCTCTAGTCCTCGCTCGCGCCAAAGAACTCCCGCTCAAAGCTCTGCGTCTCTGCAAGATAAACGATGGCAGTTTGCACGCACAGCTACTAGAAGCTTTACATCTGTCCAGGCAGCTTGCTGACGTCATCAAGCTTAGTTTGAGTCTGCGCGTCGAAGCAGAGTCTTCTGAAAATGGGCTGCGCTTATGTCAATTTGGTTCAAATGGGATCGCAGAGTCAATTTCTTTTGCATACGCGGGCAAACCAGCGTCACGTTAGATCACGCCCGGCTGGAAACCACATCCGGAAATGCTGGCTCTGCTCAGGTGCATTCGGCAATGGCTTTATAGCCCGCATAATTGATGATACATTAAAATGCCCAGCCCAACCACTTAACTCCGGAAATCATGCCACATATATATATATATATATATATATATATATATATATATATATATATATATAATGTATCATTTAAAACTTAGAAATTCAGTTTTTGAATGCATCCAATCGTTTTGATCAACACCTAACCAGTGCTGCCTACTTCCTCTAAACCGGAGTGTACCCGTGTATTTGTTCCATGTAGTCTAATATGTCTGAAACATCAAACAGCTCAGGTCATGTGGCATATGTCATTTGAATGGTCAAATACGAATATGATTAATATATGAAAAATTTCCCTGACCACAATAAATTTTATTTACCTATTTCCTTAGCATGAGAATATTCAAATCCCAAAAAAAAAGTAAAATTAAAAAAATTTTAAAAACTATACATTTTTGACTCTCCTTTGCTACATTTGTGGAGTTATGGTGTTCCATTTTTTTATATGGCACTCAGAAAACAACAGTATTTAAAAATACTTTGGGGAATCAAGAGCTAAACAAAAAGGCCTGTTTCGTTACAAAATACTGTAACTTTTAGAAACTGTTTTTTCATACTTTATACTATCACCACAAAATTTGAAACATATACACCTTAACCTTATTTATGTCCTGAGATATTGAATGTCAAATAAGACGGATATGAAAAATTTATCTTGAGCACTCAAATATTTCTTACATTTTTATCAGTTATTTCTCAGCAGGAGAATGTCCAAATGATTTTTTTTCATTAGTATTTAAATAGTATATGATTATGTTGAACTTTATTCTTGAAAATATGGCGCTGTATTAAGCAGTATGTAAAAACTGTTTCCTAAAACGTCTGTGTATTTGACAAATATTGCATTTAATTCACTTCATCTGTGATAAAAGGCTTGTTTGAGATGCGCCTTGCCTCGCCTGAAATGTAGGCGAGAGTAGGCGGCTGCAGTCGGTAGAGTGGCTTGACAGTCGAGCTGGACTGGGACAAAAAATTGGCCCTGGCATTTTTTGGGTCCAGGTGTACCACCCACCACCTTCGAGGTATATATATAAGTTTTTGAACAGTAAGATTTTTAATGGTTTTAACATTAAAAACTCCTCAATCCTAACCTTCAATCAGTTTAAAGCATGGAAAAACATTATTAATGCCTTAATCTCTTGGCTTTCTTTTATCAGTTTAAAGCATCCTTGTTAATTTTTTATTTATTTATTTATACCCCCCCATCCCCAAAAATAAATAAATAAAATAAAATTATACTAATCAAAAGCTTTGAATAGCGACTGTATATGTATAATGTTACAAAAAACTTTTATTTCAGATTTGGATCTTTCTTACTGTTCAAACATTTTTGACTAGTAATGTATGCATTAGAATAGATGCTTGGCTCTTTGGCCCGCTTCACTCACTGCCTCCTGCTAAGTGATCTCCTCTCCTCCTCCTGCTTGGCTCTTTGGCCCGCTTCACTCACCGAAGAGCAAGTATGTTCTTGATAAAGCTGCTGTGAAAACGTGGGAAAAGCCGACTAGGAAGAAGTTGGGGTGATGCTGTCTTTATATAGGCGGAGCAAAATACTTCATCGCTCCATCTATAGCGCATTGTGATTGGATGTTAACCCACTGTCAGTACAGGAGACAAAACCAATGGGCCACTGGCAAGCTCGCTGTCCGTGCGTGATGGTCTGCAATAAAAAAAAAAAAAAAAAAAAGGACACTTCCTGAATCTCGCTGTTTTGGGAAAATGCCCGGTATGCCCGATAACCAGTCCAGCCCTGGCTGCAGTAAGGGGAGGGGTCAAAAAAGACATTTGAAGTCGGACACTTCCTGAATCTCGCTGTTTTGTCGCCTGCAAACGTCAGCAATGGAGGAGATCGCGTTCGTGTTTTTTTATCGCAGAAGTGGATGCAATCGAAATATACCAAAGGAAATTTGAAGAATGTTTGCAAACAAGCAGGTTTCTGCCACCATTTCACGTCCATAGTATTTTTCCATACTATGCAATCAAAGCTGTTTTGTAGCAAACATTCTTCAGAATTTCTTCACTTTTAAGCCAGACCCTGACACTTCTCAGATGAAACCACACAAAGATGAGGCATAATGGCTAAACAGTCCATTTAGATAGGCTATGTATGTGTGCATGTATATTTTTAATGGATTGATTTATTAATTCACACAAACATACAATAGAATAAAGTGACAATTACAAGGAAGAATTCTAATTAAGAGAAAAATAAAATAAAATAAACGCATGTCCTAATTCTTAACTTCACTAGTCATGTTTTGTTTTTTAGTTCGCATGTAAATATAAATAAATAAATGGGTAATCTTATTCTTAGAATAAAGAGAAAATGTATAAGATTTTCGGGCGCCACTTCTGTAACGGTGGCGCGCCCTAGTGACAATTTGGAAAAAAGTATCTATTTATTGTACAGGATCGCTAATCCAATGGGTTTTGCTACTCCGGAGAAAACGCTGCCTCCCAAGGAACTTTTCCCTGCCAGTCATGGTCAGCGATATTTTTACACGCACTCACACACTAACGCACCTAGTCGCACGCACTTCAACCACACATTTCAGCGATTAAGCTCTAAGTGAACGACTCAGTATTACTGACCTTCATTTCTCATTTTCCTTTCAGTGTAAATATGACTTTTTTTGGTCAAGAGTATATAATTAACTAATCCTGTTTTTTTTTCTTCTCTTTTATGGACCGCTGATGATTGTTTTATTTAGAAGAGAATGCCTCGGATCTGCTGATCTTGTTTACTTTACTCATGCCAAGGGCTACTCAGTTCATTTAGTTATGTTTGTATTAAAATCTTGTCGTATGCAATTGTTGTTTTATTTTATTTATTTTTTTGTTCGTTTTTTTTTTTTTTTTTCTCTGTGTTTATATGGGTCTTTGTGTTTCCAGAATTGTGTATAAAGAGGGAAAAAAAGAATGAATTCTTTCAAACTGCAAGCTGTTGTTTGTCTTCCATCATTTAACGTGCAAGCAATCCATTTAGTTATTTTGTAACTGTGGTTTCAACATCTCCCTGAGCTTTCACGGTATTTTTACATTTATTTGGTGACAGGCCAAAATCCTGTCTGGCGCCCGAACTATAAAATAGATACTTTTTTCCAAATTGTCACTAGGGCGCGCCACCGTCACAGAAGTGGCGCCCGAACAGGGACTTGAACTTGAACATTTGACTCAAACCTGAACATTTACGTTGATTACTTGAACTTGAACATTTCACTGGAACTTGAACATTTTTCACAGGCATTAGAACATTTCTCATTTAAACTAAACATTGTGGGTTTTCTAATTACGGAGTACTTGATGTTGCATTTTGAATGTGCTGTTTGAAAAAAAAATATACATAGTCATTCCAAGTTACTCATCTCATTTACTGATTATTCAGTATACTAGAGTACACACAGTTATATATATATATATATAGTAAAACATATATATATATATATATATATATATATATATATATATATATATATATATATATATATATATATATATATATATATATAAGCCTTCAGTTAAATAAAAAAGTTAATATTGTTTTCAATGGTTTCCTAGAAAGCAGAATGAAAAATGAACAATATAAAATATATTATTTTTCCCTTTTTTTAAGTTAAGAACTTTCCCATAAATGCCGGTTTGAAAGCCCCTGATCCGAGTTAAACATTAAGTAAAAGTAAACAAAATAAATGTAAAAACAGTCGTGTGTTCATGACTTCAGCAGGTTTAGAGCTGTGTAGGTGCTGCTGGATTGTTTGGACTGAATATTTTTACGCAGTTTGGAAAAGCTGAACAAAAATGAACCAAAATGAAGAAAGCCATTCCACGTGTCAGCAAGAACCCTCAATAATTATCAAGACAGAAATTAATTTTGAGCGATAAGGATGGACTCACACTTTTTAAGAGTAAACGGTCCTGATGCTGTTCTGTAACTTGTGTCTGCTGTAGATCAGTGTTGAGTTGTGATTGTTCTGCTGATCATCTGATTCCAACAAATTTATCATTTAATAGTCCTAGAAATACATACAAAGATCAGGTGTGAATATTTAACAACAGCTTTGACAGCTGCAGTTTGTGTGCAGTGTTGGACGTTCTGTTTCTATTTGAGTTTCAAACAACTGTGAGAACTGAGATACATAAAGGTGCAGGAGAAACACTGCACTCGGTTCAAGGTTAAACCTCCAGTCTAGACAAAGGTGACAGAAACTGTTTATTATTGGCTGTTAAATGCCCAAGTAATCAAACCAGTGGAACAAAAAGTCATGGTTTTGGCTAGAGCTTCAGTTTAACCACACAGTCTGTGTAGTTACACTGTGTAGATTTCTGATAAATTCAAAAACTATATAACATATATATATATATATATATATATATATATATATATATATATATTGATATATAAGAATATCCTGAAATTCAGGGAAAAAATGTAGATTCCCCAATAAACAAAAAAAAAACTTTTTTTTGCAACACCAGCATCAGGGTTCATACATGTGTTTGTCAAGGGTTTCTTCACAGAGACTGAGGATGTGACCTACTTAAACTCTGTTCATATACATTTACTTAAACTCTGTTCATATATATATTTACTTCTAAACTCTATTCATATATATTTTATTTACTTAAACTCTGTTCATATATATTTACTTAAACTCTGTTCATATATATCTACTTAAACTCTGTTCATATATATTTACTTAAGCTCTGTTCATATATATCAACTTAAACTCTGTTCATATATATTAGCAAACTCTGACTTAAACTTACTCTGTTCTGTCAAAAGATACAAAGGACACAGCATCTGTTAAATGTAACAGTATACAAAATAAAATACATAAATAAATAGTCATAAATGTTTCATTTTATCTCTGATGACTGACAGAAAATATATTTTTTAAAGTTCTTGTCATTTCACATGAAACCTTACTCTTTTTTTTTTTTTTTTTTTTATTTCATGTCTGATAATTTTCCTTCTACCAAATCACTGGTCTAGCAGGTTTTTACAGAAACCCCACCCATAGAACATGAATGAGTCAATAACATTATAACAGAAAAAACAAATTCTGACTGAAACAAATCAAGAAATACACATCAACACGAGGACCATTTACAAAAAAAAAAAAAGACTTTAAAATGTGCCCATATAGAAACTTGTCTTTACATTACAGGTACCGTTTGTTTGGTTCTTGTGGTTGATATATAACTTTTGTCTGCAGATCAGCATTATGAATGTGTTTTTCCATCCGTTCTGTTTTTTCCAGCAGCAGAAACTAAGAAAGACACAGAGAACTTAGATTCAATATTTACTAACAGGTATATTATTGTTTCTTAAATGGTAAAAAAAACATATAGTTGAGGTCAAAAGTTTACCTCCCCCTTTCAGAATCTGCAAACTGTTAATATATATATATATATATATATATATGCTTAAACTACAAGATATATGATATTAAGGCAAAATAAGAGAAATGTACAGATCTTCATTCTGTTCAAAAAGTTTTCACCCCCGGCTCTAAATGTATGTTTTTTTTTCTTCTTCTGGAGAATCAGCAGACTGTTTGAACCTTCTGTAATAATTATAAAAGTCCCTCAGTTGTCCTCAGTGTGAAAAAGATGGATCTCAAATTATTCACTCATTGTTGGAAAAGGTTAGAATACACAAAAATGCTGGAAAACCAAATCCATTTGTTGTACCTGAAAGATTTTTGAATGTAGTAAACTTTGAATAGCGTCTTTTTTATAAAAAACTATTTTGTAACTAGTATTTATTTTTTTTTTTTCTTGTTTTTTTGACTAATATGTGAAAATCTATCAGGTCAGTACGAACTAAACAAAACATGCATTTTGTATGATCCCTTCTTATTTTGGTAAATGATTTAACATTTGCAGATTCTGAAAGGGGGATGTAAACTTTTGGACCTCAAAATGTATTACAGTATGGAGACAAAAATAAGAAATGATTAATAAACATACACAACCAAATAAAAGCTCAACCTACAGAGGAAAACAGCATTGTAAGTATATATTTTTTTACATAAAAGGTGTATTAATTTGATAATTTTTGACAATAAGAAATTAATAACCACGATCAGCAGAAATGAGCAGAAGTCGTTCATCCAGAGCAGATCATGATGAGGTTAATCGATATTGTGTTGGATTTGATCAATAAAAAACTATAAACTGTATGATTGTGACACTCAGTTAGTTGAGCTGATTCTGTAAAGAAAGTGTTCACGGTCTGTCAGTCTTTTACTGGAGCACATTAATCTCTGGAACGAGGGAGAACTATGATGGCGTGTATAAAAAAGTAATAAATAACAAATAATGAAAAGCAAATAATCACACTGATTAAGTAGTAAATGAACTCACCGTTGAAGTATATTCTGGTGCTGTTGCTGAGTTTTGGAGGTGTTTCTGTGTTCATACAGTAATAAACTCCTAATTCATCAGCAGTCACATTATTAATAACCAGACGATGTTTAAACTGCACTGAATATTTCTTTCTGAATTGATTTATTAGGATAAAAAGGTGGTGTTTGTGTTGACAAATGATCGTAGAATCACCTGTTGGAGGATCTGCTGTTTTCAGTAAAATCCAATAAAACTCATTTTCATCAAGATCACAGTTTATGATCACATTTGATCCCAGATCAGTTAATAGATCTGACACTCCATACTGACAACAGATTAATACATCTATAAAATAAAAAACATAAACATCATTATTAAGACTACCTGCTTTAAAACACTGTGAATCTATAAAACAAAACAATTCGTCACAAAGCACATAACATGTAAAAACACATATCATAAACTCACAGAGCTGAAGCTGAAGGATCTTCATGTTGTTGCAGTGAATAAAACAGCTAAAAATAATAAAGCCTTTTCCCCCCACACAAAACACAAAAAAAAAAATTATGCAGCACCTAAGAAAAAAAAACAAGAAAAAAAAAACTTATCCCACATCAATCAGAGGAAGTCAAGTTTGCTCTGAACCACACTGTACACACTTTTCTTCAACATCTAATGGCCACCGACCACTTGGTTAATTAGTCAAACTTATTTTTTTAAATAAACTCAATAACCAAAACTAGCAGCTAGACATTTTATCCCCCCCACCCTCAACCACCAAATAAACAGCTCCACGACAAATGTCTGATTCAAGAGAAAATTACTCAAAAATCAATCTTTTTTTTTTTTTTTTTTGTCTATCTGAACATGTAGAATTGGCCAAAACCGTTGGCCTTTAAGTGAACTGCAGCTTTTGTTCACACTGGTACACATGTAAATAATGAAACACCTTGCTATGATCTTGTCCTGATGTTGCCTCAGGCTGGCATTGATGGACCAAAAGCTGGGTCACGTGTAGCAATGAAAGCACAGCTGGCAGAAAGCTTGAGGACTGATTGTTGAGAAGTGTGTGGCTCAGATCAGTCCTGTGATCATGTGACCCACATCAGGCTTGTGACCCTCTATTTAAAAACTGAGCAGGAAAGGAGTCCTAATGTCTTGTTAAAAAGAGATATTTTATCAGATGTACTGGGGATAATTGAGAATTGAGTCTGAGACATTGTTATTATTAAGTCTTTTCCTAAAGAACATTTTAAAAAGTATAACACACATGTATTAAGTGATGTATTTTCCAATCATAATACATTCATTTTTGAATGGTTAATACTGTTTTAGATTTTGTATTTTAAAAAGATTAAAATATTGAATAAAACACCACACATTTGAACTTGAATCCAAATTATTAACAGGAGAAACAAATTGTTGTCATTGAGAGAGTAGAGAGACTTACATTTCGCAAAAGTTTAGAATAAAAACCTCAAAATTATATATTTTTCTGTGTATTGTGGCTATCAGTTTATGACTGAAGCGTAGGAAGTGTTGGAGTGCATTGAGTGGGTAGCACTCTGTTTCGACCAGTCCTGGTTCGCGTCCCAGGCCAGGAAGAGATTCCTTGCACGGTCCCCCGCCCTGCCGGACTGACTGCACGGAAGACGCTACACAAGTATTCCCCCTGTGGTACTGGAGTTGGCCCGGCAAGAACATCTGGTCGGTTTGCCTCAGATAAATCATTCACTTCCCCTCCGCTCTTGTCCTGTCCCCGGTTTCAGGAGCGTTGAGTTGGTCCGGTCCACGCAATGTCAGGTGTTTGGTGCAATCGTTCTGATACGTTGCTGATGCGGGCAGTAGAGCAAAAAAGTACAGAGACTAGCCATGGTCACAGACATCACAGCATGATGCTGTGAAGCATGCAAAGCCATTACTGCTGACTGCCAATTAAACCATCTAGGAAGTCCCTCCATCCCATACATTAAATCCCCCATCGCAGAGCTCTACAGGTCGGGAGCCGGGGAGGCGGGAGGCGGGTGACACAAGGTGCTCCGCCTCGCATCTCGCCAAGCAATTGCATGTTGCGCTCGCAATCCTCATTGGCTGCTGCTCGTGAAAGAACCCAAGCAGGTGTGCACTGTGAGATAATCCTGCACTTATATCCAGACTGAGGTTATAGAACCTATCAGTTCAGTAGGTAGTCACTGCGCACCGATCCAGGGGGCGTGGTTGGTCCCCCTTCTAGGGGTGGAGATTGTAGGTTCGGGGTGGCGGGGGTGGGTTAGGTGATCCAGGGGTGGGATGACGGTTAGGTTTAGGTATCTGTACGGTTGGAGGAGTTGGTCTGGGATTCAACACGGTCCCCTGGTTCTGTGGTTCGCAGTGAGGGGACATTCGCATCAGTCTGCACATATACTAAACAAAGACCCAGGATGATGGAGCAGTTAGTTGAAGCAAGTTTGTGGACATGGTACTTACTCGTTTCGATGTAGGATTCAGTGTTCTGGATCCCTAACCAACATACATTCCAGTGTTTAGGCAAATAGGAATCTATTGTATCCAGTTCTATTGCGAGCTTTTGGTTTGGGTTCTCTGAACGTGGAATGTTGGACATGGCTTGTTGTCCGCCTTCAGACTACTATAATCAAACTGAACACTGATTCGTAGGAAACCACTCTTGTTGATGCTACAAGTCTGCCTTCCCCCCCCACTGAACAGGAGTCTTGGATAGCTCAATTAATGCACAAGGCTGATTCTTCCCTCATTATAGAACTATTTAATATCTTTCCCAGGCAGACTGCAATCTGCCGGTCCCTTCGTTTGGGATTATAATAGCTATTAATATTCAGGGGTAATTTATATAACAATATAATACTAGATCTCATATAGTGGATGACACAAGGAGGGCAGGTTGGTTTTTCTCTCTAAACAAATGCAACCATCTGCCATTTAATTCAAGGTGTTAATCTCTGTAAACAATCTCGCTGTAGCCATCAGTTACTCCTTTGTAACCTCTATGCGACCATAAATCAACGGCCGAGCAAGTGTTTCTTCAAATGATTTTCCTGAAGTTGTAAAAAATGAGTAGCTCCACAGATAATGAAAATAATTAGATGTACGTACTCTCACACAGAACCCGCGTGGTGTTTCAGTTTTATGTTGCTTCTCTGCCCCAAAGCGTTCCCAAGATTAAAAAACACGCACAAACCCTCCACGTTTAAAATGGTGGACACTTTGTTTATCGAATTGTTGTTGTTTTGTTTTTTTTCAACCTGTTTTTTTTTTTGGGGCCCCCGCAGTACAGAAAAGTCCCGCCGAGGCCTGAGAACCCAGTAAATACTGAGATCAGATTGTGACTCTTTAACAATAGTTGTGACAGTTTTGCCGTTTATTCCCTACGGCTCTTCACCGCAATCCAAAACTTCAGTCTGGCTGAATGCTTTTATATGCATTTAAAAACTAGGCACGTTACTTGCCGCCAAAGTGTAGAACATTGGTACAACAAAACGGACAAAATCCCTGTAATGCTGTGGTCTATTTGAGTTTCCGGAACCGCTGTGAGAACTGCGATCCACACATCCAAACAGGTACTGCACCTCGGTTTCCAGGTTTTACCCCACTCTAGCAAATGGTGCAGTGCTTGGGCTGTTCCGATTGACCAACCCAGTGGAAACACTGTTTGGTCTTGGTTAAGCCCTGCAGTTGAGTTGACCGCCGCCCGTGTCGCCCTGTTCGTTACTCCATGCAGCGCTTGAAAAAAATTTTTGTCTGTGTGATGCCGGGATGCTTGCCCCCACCGGAGCCGCGCGCCGCTCCCCTTTAACTCTTTCTTTCCCCCCGCCGCGAGCCATCCTTTAAACCCGGGCAAATAAACCTTGTCCCGATCACAGCAAACCCGCTCTAAACACCAGCCGGAAACCAATCAGCGGCTTGCAGCCGCCACGACATGCCACCCCCTCGGCTCCAGATGCTGTGTCATCCGGCCCCCGGATTGTGGGCGCTTTTTTCCCGCCTTCCACTGGCGTCCGCAGTGTGACCAAAGGGTTGGCCAACTACCCAGATCTTGCCTCCTGTCACAAGGCCTATTAGCCCATGATACGCCTCATGTCTCGCGTCATTAAATGTGCTGTTAAACTTGTGTATATTTGACCTTCCGTGCCCTGACCGAGTCAGCCCGGCTACAATCTTCTCATCCCGCGCAGTTGAGTTTTAAGGATTTCTAACCACACCGCGCTCTTTATTTGTTGTGACGCGAACCTCCGCAGTCTCCTCATTACAAATTACAGTCATGACATTTAGCATCCTCACCCAATCTAGATCGTCCTTCTACCTTACTTTACACCTGCAGAAGAAATTGGTTTGGTTCTTATGGTTGCTATATAACCGTGTTTGCAGATCAGTATTATGAATAGTTCTTTCCAACTGTTGTGCTTTTCCAGCAGCACAAAAAAAACTATGAATGAAACGAGAGATATCCAGATTTTATATTATACTAACCAGTTATATTAGTTTTTCCTTCTTAAATGGGAAAAACAATTCCAAGTACAAAAAATAAATAAGTTAACCTAAATAAAAAAAATTCACCTAGGAGACGAGCATTATGATCTATTTTAGTACACTATTACCTGTATTAAAATGTGATAATATGATTGAGAACAATAAGAAACTTAAATCACCGATCACCACAATGCATCCAGACGCCGTTCCGGCGCCTAGGACCCTCATAATCAATCATCTGCCATTGTGTTTGATCTGATCAGTGAACTCCACTTGTGTCTGTAATCGTGACACTCAGTTAGTTGAAAACTGATTCTGTAAAGAAAATACCACAGTTACAGTAAACTGTTAGTCTTTACTGGAGTATACAGTGACTGGCAGTTTAATATCTACAACACAGCCCTGGTCCTCTCGTCTGGAACAATCAAAAATAAATATACAAAAAGAAAAAAGGTAAATAAACACATTGATCAAAATGTCTTAATCACTACGGTGCAAATGGAAACTCACCAGTGAAGTATATTCGGTGCTGTTGCTGATTTTTGGAGGTGTGCGTGTGGTCATTACAGTAATAAACTCCTAATTAATTTCAATCAGCATTCACATTATACTAACCAGGACATGTTTAAACCTGCATCTGATATTTCTTTTTGAATGTTTTATTAGGGTAAAAAACGGATGATTGTGGTTGACAAAGATAGTTATAGAATGACCTGTGGGACAGGAATCTGCTGTTTTCAGTCAAATCCAATAAACCTGCATCTCAGCAAGATCACAGTTTATGATCACATTTTGATCCCCAATCAGTTAGAAGACATTGACACCCCATAACTGCCAACAGATGAATACAATTCGAAAAGATAAAAAAAAAAAAACAAAAAAGATCAAACATTATAATAGATAAGATTAACACATTGCAGCATTACACTTAATAGCTGTGAATAACCTAATTATTGTTCCAAGTGTATAAAGCATGTCAGTAGAATTGATATCATTTTAATAACGCAACAGAACTGAAGCTGAATGATCTGCATGTTGTTGCTGTGATTAAAACACACTTTCCTGGCCTTTTCCTGTCCACACTGCAGTTAAAAATGACATCATTCCAGCTCCTGAAAGCAAAGCAGGAAGAGAAAGAAAAACCATTCGAGGAATTCAAGTGTTGTTCGGACCACATACTTCTTACTACAACCCCATTTAGTAATTTTTTTTTGTGTTGTAATGAACTTCACAATTATTACATGAACTTTGGTAATTTACCTTTCTTTGAATCCTTAGATAATGACTGACTGACGGATGTGAACGTGACAGCTTTTAGCTTGATTCTGAAACTTAGAGGGGCAAGTGGTGTGTTGTAAGCTGGTTGGATCCAAACTCCCCTCTGCAGGATGTTGAACCCTCCAGGAGCAGTGATTTTAAAACACCCCTGAGTTTTGGACTGGGTGTGTGTGGGGGTGTTGTGGGTTGTGGTGTGTGGTGTGGTGTGTGTGTGTTTGTGTGTGTGGGTGTGTGTGTGTGGGTGTGTGTTGTGTGTGTGTGTGAAAACATGAACATAGGCTACTTTATATTTACATAAAGTATGACAGAAAGCCAATAAACTTATTGATAAATACACTCATTTTCAGTGGGTCAGAGTAGTAGAAATACTTGTAAACAATGGTGGTGGTGTAAATAGTGTTAAATGTGTTGATGGAAGTGTTTATAAGTTGTAAATGTTCTCTAGTGTTGGTGACTGATCTGTGAGCAGTGGAGGAAGGTATTGTGGGTCATAGATCCTCTAGTGGAGGGTAGTTTGGTGTAGGTTGTAGTGTGGGACAGTGACGGCAGGAGGGTGAGGTTGTTCTCATCTAAACAAATGACGTGCTATTTCATTTTAGTTGTTAATCCCTGGTAACATCGCCTACAAACCTCACTTCTGAGTAGATAATCAAACAACACAAATTAATTAGAAGAGCAAATGTTCTTAGGTTATTTTCATAATTGCGGTTAAAAAGAAGTTGCCTGTTACAGAGTAAATGAAATCATATTGAGATATTCATTTAATAAAACTCACGAATGGCACGGAAGCTGTGGTGCGCCTGGTGTTGTTGTTTTGTCTTAAATACTTAAGTAATCTGATTGTGTGTGTGGTGTGAGTGTGTGTTGTGTGTGTTGTGTGTGTTGTGTGTGTGTGACAAAGCCTTGCAAAGAGTCAAACATTACCAGATAAACTTCAGTTTAACTTCACTTTAACACCACAAGCTTACAACGTCAGTCAACCTAAACAGAAAGTAATTCTGAAACTACATGACTGAACCTGCAGAGGAATAGTATTTATATTATATGTTGAAATGATGTTTTATTATTTTAGTATTGAAGTAGTCATAGTAGTTCTTACATAAGTATTCTCTTTAGTTCTGGCTGAAATCGATTTTGTTGTTCATTTTGCTGAAATCGTTTTGTTGAAATCGTCTCAGGGAGCAGCTATTGTCTTGAAAACCTAATGTCTTGAAAAATCGTCTTGTTTTGTTTTTCCCACTTTTTTTTTTTTTTTTTCCCTTTTTCCTTTCCCCCCTTTTTCTTCTCTCTTTTAAAAAATAAACCGGAACGCCTGCTTCGTGCTGGTTAGCCCATGGGGTCGCTGTTTTTTCCCACTCCCCCCCTCCCAACCCTCCCAAACCCGCACCACCACACTTTTCCAATGTCAGATCAAGTGTAAATATTACACAATAGCTTTTAAAAGCTTATAAGCTATATAGCCTAACTGCAGGCTACAGAAAAATAAGAAGACATACTGCAATGAATGCTTTTTTTTTGCTTTTTCCATTTGAGTTTCAGATGTGAGAGCTGGTAGACACTGGTACTCAGTTACACCTGACTCTAGACACAAGGTGACGACCCCCGTTTGTCGTTGGCTGTCAAGCGGGACCAAACGCCAAACAATTTATGGTTTGGTTTAGAGCTTCAGTTGAGTTTACCCACACTGTGCAGGCCTAGTTACAGTCTCTCTAGATATTTTGCTGAAAACAAAACACTACATAACAAATATAAAATTTACCCAAAAACAACTATTTTGAGTGCAAACAGCAGCATAAGGGTCTGTTCATATCACAAGAGAGGACCTGACCTGACCTCACTCTGTTCTTCACACTGTCAAAAATACAAGGACACAACCTATAGAAATTATAACATAAAATATAATAAATAGTCAATAATGTGTCACTGTACTCTCTATTTAACAATTTACCAATTATATTTTCAATAATTTTTTTTTAGCTATAACCTAATATGTGCCCACATAAACTGACTTTACTGGAGTAAGAAGTGTGATAACTATTATCCCAAATTAATGAACTGAAAGTACACCATAGAAAAAAATATGTTCTTGACTTAAACACAATACTTTAATAATATTTCATGCAGTCACACAGCTGCTGTTTGCTTGCTGAATATTTTCCACATTAATGAACTGAAAAGAGAACCAATAAAAACAATATTAAGATTCAGCTGCAGTGTCTGATTTAAAATTAATCAAAAAAAAAAAAAAACAAAACAAAAAAAAAAAAAAAAAAAAAAAACTAATCAATAAAAAAAACTTTTGTTGGGATGGGACAGTTTGTATCCTCAATAATTAAAACTTACAGGTAATAGCATTTAGCTATAACTAATCATAACACAACATATATTTCTTCACATTCACCTCATTTCTCCTAAAAATGTTTTTGGATCTTTGAGGTTGCTAAGTACTTTTGTCCGCAGATCAGCGTGAATGTGTTTTTTCCCACCACTGTCTGTTTTTCTCCATCAGCAAAAACTGAAGAAGAAAGAGAAATATAATTTAATACTGTACATGTTTTTTAAAATGGTAAATATATTATATATATATACACTCAAGGCCAATTAAAAAAACATTCATGCATTGCATACTGATGTTTTTTTACACCAATAGTATATTAGTTGTAATTTTTAAAAAAGAAGAAAAAAAAATAACTCACCAATCCACCGGCAATGATCAGACGTCCATTTCATCCAGAGCAGATATGAGGATGATAATCGGATATTGTTTTGATTCTGATCAATGCAGTCGACCCGCTGTATGATTGTTAGTTCCTTGAGTTGCTTCTGTCCCGCCAGAATTGCTCTGAAATGACAATAGCTCTACCCATATTCATCTCTGTTGTGGCGCCACTCCTGAAAGGGTTAATTGGGGGTTCCTCCGTGTTTTACCCTCTGCCGTAGTAAATAATACCCTACTGAATAGTACATAAACATAGTGATAACTCAAATCTGTCTTCGATGACCTGCCTGACCCACAGGAAACTCACACCGCTGACGTATATTCGGGTGCTGTGTTGCTGAGTTTTTGGAGGTGTGCGTTGTGTTCATTCCAGTCCAACCTCCTATTCGGCAGCCCAGTCCGTACACTTCCTCCCCCGCCGCTGTTTAAACTGCACTGAACGTTTCTTTTCTGCATGTATTACGTGACGTCAACCGGTGAGGTTGGGGTTGCTAGTAGCCTTCACTGTTGGCCGGCTCTGCTGTTTTCCATCCCCTCCAATCAACCTCACTTTCCTCACGCTCACCGTTTCTGCCTCATATTTGAATCCCATAATCGGTTAATAGCTCGGCCCCTGCATAGACTGATATCCGATTACACCATCTATCCAATACAACCATGCATGATACGTTGCCTGACCCATGGACTGTGACGAATGCACAAACAATGTATGCCTGTTTTTTCTGATTGCGTGTAAATGTATTACATATAGGTGTATGAACCTCCAGAAACTGAAGCCCGCATGATCTTCAGGCTGTTCTCATTATTAAAACACTCCAGTATGAATCTTTCCTCACCACAACAGCAGTCATAAATCAATTTACTGCAGCTCTGCAGCATAGACCGAGGAAGAAGAAGGAATAAGACGAAGACAACCAACAAACTTCAACATCAAACCAGAGGAAGAAGCAGCAAACACACAAAATCCTCAACATCCCACAGAGGAAGGTCCAAGACAATCACCTCTGACCACATCATTTTGCACAACATCTTACCCACATCACTTGATTAACAACTATCCCATATATTCATAAATTAGTTTTTGATATTTCTAGCTTACTTTACGTCGTAACGTAGACAGGATAGAATTAAAATTTAACACCGTAGCTTCAAAACGATTTATGATATCGATTATTTTTTGGAGTCCTCCCGCTCTACAGCGCCCCCCAGTGTTCCCCCAATATAAACCTGTGTTGGAAACAATGGCAAACTGCCGCGCACTCTACTGAGAGTCACTAGGGACAGATTTTGAGACTGTCCTGCCTGATTTTCGACCTTACCTTTCGCAAAAACCCTCCCTCCCGATCAGTCAGCTTTCAGCTATGTGTAGAAGGGTTCTGCTTTCAGGGCCTGAACTACAAAGCTGGCCCGTCTGTCTTCCTATATGGCGCGTTCCTACCAGCCAAATTATAAAGATGGAGCCTGTATATGGTGTTTGTGTTGTATGTGTTTGCGAGAATGACATGCCTTTCTGTCCTCAACCGGCCTTCGTCCACAAATTTTAGTATTCCCAAATAACTTTGCGGGCGATACATAATGCAATTGCATAACGATTGCATTACATGCCCACAGGCGTTTTGTCGATGTGTGCTTCAAATCATTAGAGCGCGCCACCTCAGCCTGACTACTGCAAAGGACAATACAAACCGCCGCCACCAGTCTTTCTGCATGTGTTTAGCGAGAGCGCCTGCTTTGACACTTCTACATCCACGACCAGTTTTTCATATGTTTGCTAAAAAGACGACATAGCAGTTTTTCCTGGTCCTGACACCCTCCTTTTCATGGCCCCTACTTGTTCTAAGCCCATCTGGCTGTGCCAAGTATCTATAAGCAAAAAAAATTTTTACGGAACTCACACTTTGGTCACATTTTCTGACAACTGAAGTGTCTGTCTTAAGACCTGGGGGGGGGGCCAGGCGCTTTATAATCTGCGGGTTTAACTTTCACAATATCTCTGATCAATCTACGGTCCCATATTTTTCAATATAGGCACAGTGCAAATTCTTGTCTTGCCCGCTTAGGGGTATTTTTTCAGTCACTATCTTCCGGTATGTTTTTCAGTTCATTTAAATAGGCCTATTGGTTGTAATACAAATGGCAGAATATATTCCTCCGTCCTACAACGTTGTATGTACATTAGACAGTGGACTGTTTTAGGGTGCCCGTTGACACAATAATTAATGATTAATACTGCAAATCACCTAGTCCTTGCATTTTTTACACGTTGAATTAATATTATCGAATTAAACCCATGACCTGTTGCTATCTTAATGTTCTTCTATTCTGGTTGAGTTACAGAGCACTGAAACATCCTCTGATGAGTATCTTAGAGGAAACTTCTCTATCACACTCACAATCTCACTCTCCACTGATGCACTGGAGTTCTTTGCCTCATCATCACCGCTCATATCACACAAAGCTGTACAGCTTGAAACTGCTTGTCTGTATGAAAAGATTTCATTTAAATCTGAGATCCAACAAGTGAATCAGTAAGTGATGATGAATGGAAGGCTGAAAGTTCCACTGACAATGTGTTCATGGGAATGCTGCTGTATATAATTAATGTGGATCTGTGTTTAGCACTCTACAATAAAGTTTAATTATTAGTTATTATTATTCTTTTATTATATTATTACTGAAAATCGTTTTGTTGCAGAATCAGCAGCAGAAAATTGAGCAAACACTGATCAAAGAAACCAGAAGAAACAGAAGCAGAGAAGTGGGACTTTTTTCTTTAAATTTGACAATGTATTGTCCTTGCATTCTTTACAGAAGAGTTTTGGAGACACTGAAAAGGAGTTTAGGTTTGTCAGTATATTTATACCTGGGCTCTATAGCAAAAGTCATTTTGTTCATATTTGTTTTACCATTTTTTAAATAAAAAGTTGTATTCTTTACTGATTACTGTATATTTCTGAGGAATTAAAACTGTAACTTGATTCATTAACTCCATTTTTATTGGCTAATCTTCGTCAGATTTTATGTTTTCTTTATGTTCAAGGTTCCAACAAACTGTAGATCCTAGGTATTCGGATCATCATTTGCCCATAATGTTTTATCTCAGGCTACTCTCTTCCTCCTGTTTAAGAACATTTGCAGAATTTTAGCCGCGTAACTTCCATATTAGTAAGAAGATGAAGTTGATGTAGTAAAATAAAACTCACATCAAAATTGTTTCCTGGTAGCTGTTGACAGCTTATTCGCATTACGGCATACAAGAAGCGGGAAGAACATTTACCACTAATTCCAGAAATGGTGGTATTGTTAAACACAACGCCAAAGAATACTATTAGGGCATCATAGGTATGTTTTATGATTTCTAAATGAAAGCGCAGTTTGGAGAAACTTTAAAAGTAATCGTCATTAGAAACACATGGTAACACTCAGTTAATCTGGAGAAGCGCATTTGTAACACTTTGCTTCAGCATTTGTTATTCTTTGTACGCGCCCACAGACCAAAATATACAGGAATATATAATGCAATTATACATTTACATAAGGTAATCCATTAGACGCTCCACAGCAGCTCAGTGTTTTACATTTATGTCAGGAAAAGGACCATTTACATCTAAATGTAATTTGTACACACAGAACTAACTAGAAATATATTTTAGAGATATAAAGCTGGCTTAATCAGTATATGGCTTTGCTTTCCTCAATATGCTTTATCAGATTTGATAGTAAAACTTTTTGAAGCCAAGACAATTTACACAGTGAAAGTCACAACTGAAGTAAAATTTGTGTGCTTGATGTGTGAAAACAATGATCATTTAGTTTGTCACATCAAACTACCTTTTTATTTGAACTCTGCTATGTTATTGTGCATAAGATAAAATAAAAAGAAATGTAATGTACTTTTTAAAATTTAATAATAAAATTGTAAGGTAAAATGTACTGTTTTTTTCTCAGAAATGTAATCAAGTAAAGAAATTTTAAGTAACCAGTTTTAAATTGTACACTTGATTCAAGTACAAATCCCCCAAAATAATGCTTTAGTAATGTAATCAAGTAAAATTACTCAAGCATTTTACACCTCTGCAAATATCCACTTAATTTTAAATTTTTGGCCACCTTTTTGCGATAGGAATGCTACAGCCTAAATTTGTCTATTTTTATTTTTTTTTTTTGAAGGAGGGCACAAGCAATGCCTATTCTGCATAAATTTGCCCATTTTGCAGGCAGCTTGGCGTCCTGTATTTATATATATATATATATATATATATATATATATATATATTAGTTTAATGTGTTGTCATCATTCAAGGCAGCTCTCAGTTACGAACTTAAGTGTGAAAAAAAAATTGTTCACTAGTAATACTGTCTCATTTGGGCTGTTTATAAATTATAAGTGTGAAAAAAAAAAAAAAAACTATTAACAATTAATCATACTGTCTCATTATAACTGATTATAAATTATAGACGGATATAAAAATAGATAATAAAAATGATTATATGGATAGGGAATGTTAATTTTTATATATATTTTTAGATTAGTGTTATCTTTCTTCAAGAAAAGGCTAGAAAGGTCAGTGGTTCTTGTTGTTATTTATGCTTAATTCATCAACAGAGAAATAATAAAACCCTAAAAAAAAAAAAAAAACAGACATTTCTAGAATAAACAGACAAAACTATCTGACAGGGATCTCAAAATTAACTCACAGTATGAGATAACATGATGATTAATAGTTATTCACATGCTGTTATATATGACTTCACATCTGTTTTAGGTGATACTGCAGCACTGTTTGGATATTCTGCTGGGTTTCTTGATGCTGTATGAACTGATAAATTTGCAAGACACGGTTTCGTATAGACACATCTAAAGTGAGAAACTCATCCTGGTGATTGTCATCACCTTCAGCCTGACCTGGCTTCCTTTTGACACCAGGAATATGGTGAAGCTGTACCTTATGGTATTCATCAAAAAAATGAAAAAGGTTTTTTTTTTTCTGTTGTTGTTTTTAGATCTGCTGGGGGCAGATGTGAGTGAGTGGGCTGGTATGATGTGAACACACTGTCATGTCATTGGTTTTGTTTGTCATCAATGTAAGAATGAAAAAAATGCAGAGATTCGATTTATATCCTCATTCATGCAGAGAACAACAGTCCAAACATGCAGCCTTGCCATGAATACTCCTTTCAAACCTTACTGTTAAGCAAACAAGTGCTTGTGTGTTGCTTGTTTGTTTTCTGAATTTTATTAAAAGTAATAAAACAGTACAAAATATATAACACGTTTTTAAAGCTGCAATATGTAACTTTTGATAAGAATTTACAGCATAGCTATGGCAGAGAAACATTAAGTTTTGGTAATTATGTGTGTTGTGCTTTGGCTCGGTTATGATATGTGGATGAATGGTTTGAACTGCATCACTGAGCTACACAAGCACATTAACACCATACATACAAATAAATGAAAAGCTATCACATCACAATTATGACAAAGTCAAAATTATGACATAAAAGGTCAAAAGTATGACATACTGTCACACTACGCTACCAGAAGGAACACGGAGACGAGGATAATCGAAAGAGTCTTTATTAATCCAACAAAGGAGTAAATCCAACAGGGAGAACAGTACTTGACTGGTAGACCCAACAAAACTGAACTGAAAGGACATGGGTTTTTAAAGGCAGGATTAATGAGGGACTAAAGGAGACACACCGGGAATCAATTTAACAATCAGGGGAACACAGGTGCATGGAATGATCATCAATATACAGTGCAGTTTTTTTTTTTTTTTCTTTAAGTAATAAGACTTGGTCAGTGCTCCTTACAGCTTAATTTCTTTTTCTTTTTTTTTAATCTCAATTTTGACTATAAATTCCTTTTAACCTCATAGTTTCAACTTTTTATCTCATACTTATGATTTAAATAAATCTATAAATAAATAACAAATGAAAGACAAAAAAAAAAGTCATGAACAGGTAAGTACAAGTGTCACTGTTGTTTTGACTCAACAGGAGGCTATTTTAATGCAAGGAGATCAGCGTAGTACTGGCAATATTCCAAACATACACATTGATTAGTGAACCTTATCAATGAACAGCAAATGTAAAGTTATGCAAATGAAGCATATTTCTAGAAAGCCAAATGATATAGATTTAGTTTTTCTATGGGTACTGTCGTTTTGTTTGAAAACTCTTTTCGGTTCAAGGTTCATTTGTTGTGACTTCAAGGTACTATGACACTATCTGCATATGGTGATCGCCTGACCTTCTTGCCATAATTTACAGATATGAAATACACACAGAAAAATAATGGTTCAGTATTCAGTTTCCCAAACAAAATCCATCCCAGTAGCTATAAAACAATTATTATAGGCTCTCCATAGTGACTTAGCAAGCCTAGTTCTAAACTGCCAAATTTTCATTAAAGAGACATCCTCAATTTCTGTAAATCTGTTTTGAAACAGCATACATTAATCAAAAAGCCCTATCAGTGTTCACAATAACATTCCTTTAATTTAGACTTGACAGGTGTTCATAAACAGCTCTGTAGATCCTATTACAATTTTGTTGTTTTAAAATTCAACTTCAGCTGCTATATTTCATTTAATATATTTCATTTAACCTCTTGTTACCGTCTTCCTCCATCAATGGGTTAGTCAGCAGATCCAAAAGATTTTGTTAAACTGATCTCTGTTCTACATAACCGAAACTATTGCGTCACTCAGACCTTGAGGACACACACACAGCCAGCCTTATAGCTGCTTTGCCTTTAACCCATATTACATGAACTGTATTATTTGATTAGTGACTTAGCCAATGTGTCACTGTTTTTCTGCCGTCAAGTCTAAAATATTTACCTTTACCATTTGAATAACAAAGTGTTAACTTGTTTAAATTTAGACCCTCAGTTGAATTTAAGCATAGATTTTTAACCCATTATGGACGGCAATCTTAAATTTCACAAATCCAAATCATATAAACACTCATAAACATATTAATCCAGAGAGTGATTCAAATCAGCATTATAAAGGCCAAAAGAAGTCGTTATTACCCGTAGCAGACAGAGCTGGAAAACCAATCCACTTAAAGTTCATCCTACGTTCGACATTTTCTTTTCATAGATTCATTAAGAATTATTGACTTCTGTAAACCATTTCACTTAAACCATCTGTAATGATAAAACACTCATTCCAGAGGTTAGTGACACAGTATACACAAAACAGGAACAGAATCATCCCCCAAAATATATAGTAGTCATCCTCAAGCCCGCACATACTAGACACATACATATCGAAGCAGTTCATATTCAAGGTTTGCTTTTGGTGTTATATCGGAAGGATTTAAACTTAACATTTTCCTGTCAGTTTCACCTAGTCTCTTATCTAGTCTCAAAGTTTGCCTGCTTATTGTTGATTTTTATTTTGAGAAAAATCAGCTGGGTTTTTTTGGTCTTAATATCCTTGCTTTGTTTTGGTTACACTTGCTTAGCAGGCCGATAAGAGAACAGCACCAATCCCTTCCTCCAGGCAGGCATTCTCTCTCTCGTACTGTGTGAATGATCTCTTGGGACAGTCTCACCAACTTTTACCTAGACGACTATAATGTAAATTAATTACCATAGATAACCCGTCATCATTCACTCAATTATCCAGATGTACACAGCATTTCTCACATGTACATCTCGTGTTATTTGATAGCTACTACCTCCAAGAAAGAGAAGATGAATGCGTGAGGTAGAATTCGTCTCGGTATTAGGGTTGTCAATCTTTACTTTAAATGCGGAAGTCCCGTAACCCTTTGTGTGGTGGTCACACACCGCTAGGGTACAGCCTTCACGACAATACCAATACAAACAAGGCTGGGATCGACCCAAGAAAGATCGTAGTCCACTCGATCAATGGCGACGTGATACAGGACCAACACATAAAATCTGTCCATAGGGCCGCTAAGACCTGACACTTGAGCTTAAAACTAGGATAAAAACCCCATATTAAGAAAAACATTAGTCAATATCTATACTCTAAGAATGCCTGAGCGATAGAGTGGTACAGGGAGGTAGGAGGAGCGGTGGCATTAACATCTGCCCACAACTGACAAGCACAATAACAGAATCACACCATACAGCACAAGCTAGATACACAACTTATGACTATCATAGATGATAAAAAGCAATCGATGAGGACGCTAGTAACATTAGCCAACTGCATGTATTATGCGTTATCTGAACGAAAGATTGACACATGACAATCTTCGAAGACATAGGTATGAGGGTGCGGATGCGAGAGAAGGGTCAGGGCGTTCACACTCACACGGTGGTGTCATCTGCAGTAATATGGTCGTGTGACGAGCCACATTGCCCTTAGTGCGTCTTTATACAAAATATAAGCGCATCATTTCCAACTCAGGGACATGGGATCCACCCCTTGGGCCCCCCGATTAAGTTCCGCACAATCAAGTATGTGGAGCGGGGCACCTCTCATAGGTCACGTATCAATGGAAAAAACCACCGCACCAATCAAGTGGTAGGAAGTGATGCGCGGGATGATGGAGCGAGCACCTTGGCTCACGAGAGCGGATGACCGACAAAAAAGATCTGGAGTATATAATACGGGATACAATGCATAGCGAAGACGAGTGTTGTCAATAAGGGCCTGCAAAGAAACCGGCTATAATGATCTCTTACTGTTTCCCTCTTAACGGACGTACTTAGCTCCTAGGCCTCTCAGCTCCGCTCAACTTCACTACCATCTCACATATAACCCTCCCTTCTGGACAGGGTGCCAGTGGCATGGCCCCCCTGCCTTGGTTGTCCCCTCGCGCTGGCAAAACGAGATCTTACCCATTTATTGGGAATCACCTCATGCACACTGGGAACCACTCTTTCACGTTGCAACATCCTCGACAGTTTTCTTCCAGTAATCCAGTATTTTCTGAAGCTTAAGAAAGGTGCACTCAGAACCTGAAGCCATTGACAAACCACCTACTAGGGTGAAAACATTGAGACTGGTTAATCACAGCAGTATTTAATCACTAAAATCAGTTGGATATCTTCAAACCATCACACTGAGATTACTCAGTGAATGTTCTGCTACTTCTGTAGCCGGAGCCATCGGGCCCTGTATGATGGTGGAGAATAAAAATGAGATGGATAAGTTACTGGTCATAGAACAAGATGCAATACAACTGTTTAACTATTCAAAATCATTACTTCTATAGCTCAGGGTCTGTATTATGATTTTAAAGACCTCATGTCTCTTCAACAATATCTCTTATATTGTTATTCATTATTTTTACAATCTCTTATTTCTTAAATGTATTGGGCAGTTGAAACTTTTTACTACCAATTGCCCTCTTAATGCATTAAATCTGAAATGTAGAATTTTTGAACATGTCCTTTAACATCTCAGTGTCTATGATTTGACTGAAAGTCACCAAATTTGTTTATCATATTTCTAGCACAGTTGAAAACCAAAAAGAGATGATATCAGCAAGAGATTGAGGTGGCGATCTTACCAATAGCATTTGGCATCAGCTTGATGAAACTGCAAAGTATATTCCAGAATTTCCATATACTGGTCCAATCCAAACAGGGTCATAAAATCAAAATTTTAGCTCTTTCGGGGTTGTTTCTGATGCATCTCAGATCAATCAATCCTTTCCCTCAACCTATATATCTATCTATATATGCGCATAGAGATTATCACTATTTATTTTTAACACTAATTTTTGGGTATTCTGTTCCCTAACCACTGACCTGACCTATTCATTAAAGCTCGGGGCACCCTTGTCTGTAAGGGTGGGGGTCGAGGGTTGGAAGTCATCATCTTAAAGAGTAGAAGTACAGCATAAAGCAGGATTCTTTAATATCTCATAAGCGAAGTGAAGTGAAAGTGACATACAGCCAAGTATGGTGACACATACTCCGAATTCGTGCTCTGCATTTAACCCATCCAAAGTGCACACACAGCAGTGAACACACATACACACTGTGAACACACACCCGGAGCAGTAGGCTGCCAATTATGCTGTGGCGCCCGGGAAGCAGTTGGGGGTTCGGTGCCACAACCTTAAGGTTAGGAGTCAAATTCTCTAAACCTAGGAGTCAAACTCTCTAACCACTAGGCTCCGACTTCCCAACACGCACATTAAGTTACACATGAAGCCACGCCGCATTCACCAGACATATGGCAGCTGGAGATCTTTCTTCTAAAGATAATTACAATGAAAAGTATAGACAGTACGGTTAATAGAGTGACAACCAGGATCCAAAGCCATGATTTCTCAACACTGTCTGGTCTGATTTCTTCTTCGTTTTCTTGATCAATGGTTTGGTTTCCTTTTTCTGTTGTTGGTTCTGCAACAAAAAAGAATGAGAGAAAACAATATTACTGCACTGTGATGAAGACAACCGATCCCTGTCATTTTTATACAGCAGCTTTAAGACTAACATCACTTGTGAGCTTATATCAGTTCAATCATTTAGTTTTTTTTTTATATATATTTTAAAACATGCCGCTTTAGATTAAAAACATCATGCACTACAGCTAGTTTCACACACCGTTGACGATCAGCTCTACAGTCTCCTGTTCATCTGAGGGTGTGATGAGACAGATGTATTTTCCTGCATCAGCGTGAGTGAGCCCAGAGAGTTTGATGGAGAAATTTCCTCTCACATACCCTTCAGGGAAAGTTTTGGTTCTGTTCTTGTATCGTGGGTCCTGTTCTTCTTTTAAATCTTTACCATTAATAATATCATAAACATGTTTGCTGCCATTGTGTCTCCAGTGCACATCAGTGTCTTTAAGTTTAAGATCGTGTTCAGCTGAAGAACATGGCAGGACAACAGAACCACCGATAAAACCCTCTACTGTGACCTGCAGAGACACTGAAATAACAGAAATTGTAACTGTAAACACACAACCTGGTATTTGTGGCATGAATTTAGCTGTAAAATGTAGTTTGTTTTGTTCTCACCTTTGTTTATCAGCACTGCAAACACATAGATGAAGCAGCAACTGCAGAAAGAGAGAAAGAAAGAAAAAAAAACAGTAATCAAAAACAGTAATCATGGCACTAGATTCACATCTCAAACATCTTCATGGACCACAAAACCAAGGGTCAATTGCATGATTGTGTAGCCTACAGAACTAGACTGGGAGACCATTTAAAGGCTTTGCAGGTGTTTTGAGTTAATTAACTGATTAGAGTGACACCATTCAAT